>NC_142939.1:54756624-54831624 GCF_046866305.1 Octopus bimaculoides | reverse complement strand
CAGATTCATGACAGTTCTCGAAGGAGACGGTGAACAGAGAATCTCTGCTTTGTGACATGATAAGAATTCTCACGAAATATCAGTGATTGACCTTGCGTTTATTTCAGTTTAGCTGTTTAGATATATTAACGTTGTGATATACTTCCAGAGGGTACAGAACCTATTTTAGGTGCAATGGAAAATGCTCAGGTAGACAAATTGGGTGAGCACGAAAGAGTTCAAGAAAACGTTTCATCATTGTCACAGTTCATCACAATCCACGTATTTTCTCAACTTGAAACATTTTTGATAACATGATCCGTGTCTATCAATATAAATCGAAGTAGTTCCAATATTGTCCGATATTATTATTGGATATTAATAGGGTTATTAATATTAATATTCCTTCCGACACTTTTTGTTCTGAGTTCTCATGTGATGGAGATCAACTTTGCCTCTTATTCTTTCGGTTTCAATTAAGATAAAGTAACAGTAATCGACTCACTCCTTGCCTGAAAACTGCTGGTCATTAGCCGAATTCGAAACCACGATTAGGGAAATACTGACTGATCGTACACGTGTATGAAGTCTGTAACGCTGGTGGGCATCAGCAAGTGGTAACCAATAGATACTAAAAGCAGTGTAGCGTAAATTTGAATTTCGATAAAAAGCATTTTACATTACAATCTTTCGCGCGCATTCGTACACACGAGCATACAAACACACACATACACACACACATACGCACACACACACTTAATCACACAGAGATATGTTACGGCTTGTAAGTAAATTGCTTTAAAATATTTACGGCTCTTTTAAAATTGAGGTCATTTATGTACACGGTGACTGAGTGGAAAAACAAATCTCATTAAATTTGTTCGGTTGATTTGACGAACCAAATAAATATTGCTTTATTTCTGTCTCCTATGCATATTTTAGGAAAGTAATCAGCGAAAAGCGCAAAACCTGAAGAGAATATGAAGTAATACTGCTCCGGGTGCAGGATATTCGGAAACAAATGCCAAGAACCGAAGAGTGTCGACTTGAAAAATGTTAATTCTAATAATAATATTGATTATGATCTAATAATAATAATAACAACAGCAACAACAACAATAATAATAATAATAATAATAATAATAAGATGCAGTACCAGGCAGTGGCTTTCATGGCTTCTCATCTTAACTGATTGGAAGTGTTATCATGTACATTGTTTTGTCTTGGTATAAAAGATGGGCCACAGCAAATATTAAGCAACCCTTATTCAGGGAGCTTTTGAGCAGGATAGGCTAGTCGTCCTGAAGAAAATTCTAACTAGGTCCCACCTGCAAGGTCATGCGCTGTTAAACTTGATATGAGATCACCATGTCGCGCACGTATGGTTATGATACATGTGCCTAGTGTACTCTTATCAAACGGGTTGTCATGACGGGTATATTGGTCTTCGTATATTTGTACCCCAGTGTCAGTTCGATAGCACGAGCTGCTCTATCACTCAACAACAACAATGATAATAATCCTTTCTCGTGTAGGTGCAGGACCTGAAATTTTAGGGAAAGAGATAGTCAGTTTCATCGACCACATTGCTCAGCTAGTATTTATTCCACGGAATTCGATAAAAGGAAAAGCGAAGTCAACCTTAGCAAAATTTGAACTCAGAACGTAAACACGGACAAGATACCGTAAGCATATAGTCTGGCGTACTCCAATTTATCGATACCGAAAAGGTGAAAGGCAAAGTAGACCCCGGAGGAACTTGAACTCAGAACGGGAAGACAGACGAAATGCCGCTTAGCATTTTGCCAGGCGTAGTCGCATTCGATTAATATATAATAGAAAAGATAATATAGAAGAGCTGTATGTTGATGTTCCATGAAACACAACAGAAAATAGAGAAGTAATAAGGATGAATAATTTATTTATTTATTTATTTATTTAGAAACGCAGTGCTCTAACCTACATCTTTCACTTACGTTTACTTCTGAAATCAATGCAAAATCGACTTCCATTATCATTAACAATATCATTCATCATTTATCATTATTAGGCGATTTTAGTAAGTCAAAGAGTAAAATATACGAATTAAAAGAAAGATTAATTATTTCTTCATTACAGATATTAAGAAAAATAATAACCGCCTATTTTAGAGTGTTATCATCTAGGAAATAATAAAAGAAAATAGTACTACAATAATGCCTTATGTACCTGGTCATTTACACTAAAAAGGGCGGTGTGTCGAGTTATTTACGCAAAAAAGGCGGGATCTATCGGGATATTTGCACTAAAATAATCGGTCTTTCGGGACATTTACGCTAAAATGTGAAGTCTTCTGGGATATTTACACAAAAGCGTGTAAAAAATGCAGTCTATAGAGACCATTTTACAATAATGTAAACCGCAGGACCAAACTAGGCGGAAAACTATGTGGACGCTCAACCTGCTAGAAATAGCAACAAAATCTCCATCAAATCACACCTTAGTAAATGAAAAAATGCTTAGATAATCTTATCATAGGTTCTCTGCTCACGTTAAAACACGTGATGGTCACGACTGGTCAGAAGTCTGCTCGATGTACGGTGGAATGGAAGCTTATTCATGATTTCTACCAGCCTAGCTGCAGGCTGTCAGTAATTTCCTTAAGTGTGTAATAAAATTCATATTTCCTATAAGCTGTGGATGTTTTGTTTTTGAATTCCCATCTCATTCAGAAACAGCGATCCTTGTATTCAAGTCAATGGAACGGGATACATATAACAGGAGCCGGAACCGCTTGGTTGTAATGAAAGTATCTTAACCAGAGAGCTATACGTTGGCTATCAAAGAAAAAGAAAATTCAAAGGTCCTTTCCAATTCATAGGCCCTTAAGGCCGATTTCCCGCATTCTTCGTTCTCATATATTCAATAACGGATGTGACGCCAGTTCGTTCCAGGATTGCATATTTTTGCAAACTGTGGGGACTGCAGCAACGTGAAATGAAGTGCTTTGCTCAAGAACACAACACATCACCCATTCTTTGAATCGAGACAGTAACCTTATGATCATGAATGCCATACACTAACCACTAAGCCACACACCTCCCCATCACTTCAATGTTGAATTTCTCGCCACAATCACGGAATCCAACTTTACCTTTCATTCTTCCGGGGTCAATAAAAATATATGTAACAGTTAAATACTGAGGCAGATCTAATCGGCTGAATCTTCCTCTCATATATGAAGCCTTGTACAAACTTTAGTAACTGATATCTATGAATAATGTCGAGGCGAATCAGGTTGACTACGACGAAGGAAAAAAAATGAGGTCATATACACACTGCCGAATAACAAATTGCACTATGATATATTAGAGTATAAGATGTTGACTATCAGAGCGACATTTCTCTGAAAAATAATTTATTAATGATCACATCCATTATTATGACAAAACAACAAGCAAACTTATGCTGTATGATTAATATTAATGATTTGCATTTCGTATCGCATCCTTTACAATTAAATCCTTTAACGATAAACACTTATATATCATTGAGAAGAATACACAAATATATTATCTACATTTCCCCTTAGAGTTGTGTGGGCGTGTGTACGTGTGTGTATGTGCGTGTGTGTTGTGTATGTGCGTGTGTATGTATGTATGTGTTCGGTCGAACAGCAGATTTTGAGGATTCGACTGTCGGATAATTAATTAGTTTACGGTAGCTCTTGGCGTTCTAGGTTCAATATTCTCCCTGCATTCCATTCTACCGAAGTCTACGAACACTGACCCCTTGAAGCTTTGATGTCGATTCTTGTCTTCCGCTTCCTTTTCAACAAAATTTGCTACGCAGCATAAAGAGAGAGGCACAGTTGGTGGGTAAACATTTCTCAGCTGTCTAGATGCGGATATGATCTAAAGAAAAATTATAAAATATGGCGGGCGTAAAGGAACATACATTGAAAAATATGGAGAAGTATAGAGTAAAACCATTTAATGTGCAGCAAAGGAGTAGAAAGTTACCCTCCGAGCAAGCCATTTTAGAAGCAATGACTTTGCACACATCGCGGAATATATACTATCTCTCATTTATTATAATGATGGACTTTCCTGTTAGAATCACTGCTGCATTCGTATTTACAAAGATAACCAGTTTTAAATTTCCTCACAGACCTCAGATTACAGATCCACTTTCCTCGATATCCGTATAAGGGAAGAATATATCTCCCTTACAGCTAGAAATAAAGTCTGACATACTTATAAGAGGATGGTAAAGTACGCCACAATATTTCCCATTTATTTGTTTCTGTAACACAGTTTTATAAAGCCAGGCCAAGGCAGATGAAGACTTTCGCTAATCTGCTTTAGTAATTAAGACAGCTGGTTATGAGAGCGTTCATTACAGTACCAATGAACTGCAAATACGTCGACAGAATACAAGTTATTCTAGCAGTAATATTTTTCATGGAATTCCATCAGCAATGACGGTAAATATTCAGTTAGTTATTATCGATAAAATTTCTGCGGAACGGACATAATGCAAAAATCAATTATGGCATTAATATAATTCCTGGATCGTCGTAACATTTTTGTCAAAATACTAAAATATTTATATGCATAAAAAGTGGCACTCCATCGGTTACGACGATGAGGATTCCAGTTCATCCGATTTTACGAAATAGACCACTCAAGAAATAGCTATAGTAATAGTGGCTGAGTACTCCGCCGACACGTGTATCATTAATGTAGTACTTACAGATATTCAGCGTGATACAGAATGGGACAAAACTGGCCGTTCGAATCACAGATACAGCTATTTTTTGCCAATTGAATGGACTGGAGCAACATCAACTAAAGGGTCTTACTTAAGAACGCGCCCCTGGGAAATCGAAATCACGACCTTACGATCATAAGCTGAATACACTAACCACTAAGCCACGCGCCTATATTATATGTTTGTGTTTGTGTGTGTCACAAGTGTGCTTTTCCTTGGAACCTCAAAAGCACGTGGATTCGTAAGAAGCCCTTTCATGATATACAGTATATCAGAGCATTTTAAAATTTGCAGCAGGCATGTTTCGTTACCCAGGTTTGAGCAAGCTGCTTTCTACCGGGTGAGAGAAAGCGAAAGCAGGATAAAGAGAAGGTAAGAGAGATAAGGAGAAGGAAGAGTGAAATGGAAGTTAGAATATTGTTGGCACTCCGTCGCTTACGACGTCGAGGGTTCCAGTTGATCCAATCAACGGAACAGCCTGCTCGTGAAATTAACATGCAAGTGGCTGAGCACTCCACAGACACGTGTACCCTTAACGTAGTTCTCGGGGGATATTCAGCGTAACACAGTGTGACAAGGCTGGCTCTTTGAATTACAGGCACAACAGAAACAGGAAGTAAGAGTGAGAGAAAGTTGTGGTGGAAGAGTACAGCAGGGTTCGGCACCATCCCCTGCCGGAGTCTCGTGGAGCTTTTAGGTGTTTTCGCTCAATAAACACTCACAACGCCCGGACTGGGAATCGAAACCGCGATCCTATGACCGCGAGTCCGCTACCCTAGCCACTGGGCCATTGCACCTGAAAGTTTAAATAATCGAGCTGAAAGACCACATTGGTACTTTATATATCAACCACGAAATGATGAAAGGCAAGGTTGATCTCAAATTGGAACTGAACCCAAACCGTCCATCGCTAGAACAGATACTGCAATGTATTCTGACACACGAGCAATTTAGCCAGCTCTGCACATCGTGTGTGTGTACGTGAGTGCTTGTGTGTGTGCGTTTTCATGTATGTGTGGATGCGAACAACTAGATCTACAATCTTTTCTCAGGCTCAAATACAAGCATTCGCATACGCGCGCACGCACACACACACACACACACGCGCGCGCACACAGAGAAGCATACGCTCACTCACACGGACGAGTGTATGTACACTAGCAACGTTTAAATCATATCAATTGGTTCCCTGTGGGTTTTAGGGCACAGTATGTGTTCCCTTGCAAAGCTCTGTATCATACGATACGCAACCCCGACAAAAACTGTTTTGTCATCTGTTGACTGATGCAAGGAATTACACCAATGCACCAATCGTAATGGAGTTAATGTCTTAGACAGACGGGTGGCGAATCTGGTTTTAAAAGCATACCATTTTGTATGCACTCACTCATGGAAACATTATCCAAGCTAATGCATCTCTATACATATATGTATATATACATACACACATACATATACAAATATAATACACATACACGTTAATACGTACATACACGCACCCCCCCCCCCCCCCCCACATATATATATATACGACATGTGTGGGAAATTCTGTCTGTGGCTGTGTTTGTGAGTGTCCAACTCCTACATCGTTTTATCGATTTTGATGAAACTTGACACGTGAGTAGAACTCATGTCTGGAATCTTCGTGGCATACTCATATTGTTGAAAAAAAAAATCGATAATAGGGCACCTGGAAGGGATCCTTATATATAACCAATTTTCTAAATTACTTGGCAAAAATGAAATTAAGTATGCTTTTTTCTTAGTATTTGAACTTATTTCGGTTAATGATTTATTCACGAATATACCGACACTAGCGCCCTGAGGGTAATATTCTCTGGGAACGTTGTGATTGTGCAGAGGTACCTGCCAGTAACTCATGTGCTCATGTCCTGTAAAAATAGAAACAATCACACATATATGTGCAAATTTATGCACGTACACATGGCACACACATAATTGGAGGTCAGGTGTTCATGTACATACTCAAACCCAAATGAAAACACCCACACAAAGGCGCACGTACACACAAAAACAAACGCACACATTTACTCACAACCACACACATTGACGCACAAATTTACACGCAGATTCATACACGCACGCAGGCAGGCACACACGCAGACACACACGCACACAGATATTTGCCTACACACATACAGGCTTTCAAGAATTATATAACTGTTAACCAGGCTGTATATCTGTAGACACTGAAACGCACTTTCTTTCTCTCTCTTTCTCTCCGTCTCTCTCTCTCTTTGAAACTCACACATACACACACACACACACACACAAGCATACAAGCCCACACACATTCATTCACAAACATGCATAAGGACTCACAAACACATACACACAGTAACTAACATACACACACACATATCGACTTTCACATATTCGTAAACCGCACCCTGGGAATATACACGAAATGAAGACCAAACAAAAATACACAAACTTTCATTCATTGAACCTCTCTCCCTCTCTCTCTTACACACACACACACACACACACACACACACACACACACATACATACACAAATGCACACAATTATAGACTCACCCACCCATAAGCGGATACAAACACACAAGGAAACGTACTTCTTTCACAGTCACAGATAAACACTCACGCATCCACAAATCGTTGTGTTAATATAGTGAGATGTTTATTTAGCCCTATGAGCTGCGATAGAGAAGCTGGATTCGAGATTGTGTTTATGTTTTTGTTAATAAATTCACAGTAAAGACCATGACAAGATGTCGGTTACGTAGGATGGAGAACTTCTACTCTCAGCAGTGAAACAACTTTTCCTACATGGATGCCTACTAAATATACCTTCTCAAATTATGAAATCATACGGAGATAGGGTTGAAAGCTGCTAGTCAGAGGAGGTTTGCGGCTGTCAGATGAAGGTGTTGAAGTTTATTAGGCTGTGGGTCTGTTAGCTGAAGGTGAGGGCGCGTTGAGAATTGATAGATGAAGAAGGGTGTAAGCTGTCGGTTGAGAGGGTTGAATGCGTCTTAGCAGATTTTTTTCTGGTGCTGGTTGTGGTGGTATGGTGGCGCCGGTGTCGTTTGTGATGACAAAGTTTACGTTACAAAGGAAATATGGAATATATATAAAATCGCTATAATGCATATGTTTATGTAAGTCTATGTGTGTTCGTGTCATGTGTGAGAGTGTGTATATATGTATGTGTTTACATACATTCATATGTGTGTGTGTGTGTGTGGGGGGGTTACATACATATAAACATATTTGTATTCCTACATTTATATGTATATACTTTTATATATATAATCACACATATGCACACATTTATCTACGTGTAAGCACGTACACAAACTCGCATATATATATATATATATATATATATATATATATATATATATATATATATATATATATACTTATATCCATATGAATAACTCTGATTATTATCTTATGTTCTCTATAAGTTAGTGGGCGTTAACAAACACAAACAGCATCGACTTCAGACGAACGAGCTGAATTTATTATAAGAAATTACAAAAGATATGTAACATAGCAATATAGAAACTGTTATACATAAGTACAGCTCGCCTGTGTACGAGGGTGTATGTGTGGGTGTATACACACACACACACACACACACACACACACACACACTCTCTCTCTCTCTCTCTCTCTCTCTCTCTCACACACACACATACACACCCACACACACGGGTTTGCTACTTTGATATTTCATAATCTAAAGTTATTTTTAGTTCATTTCTCTCCTTTGATGACCTTATACTTTAGTTACTGATTTGCTCAATATACACTTACATACCATACCATGTAATTATGTATGTATTCATGTATCTGTCTATCTATATGCGTATGTATATATATATATATATATATATATATATATATATATATATATATATATATATATATATATATATATATATATAAAATATATAGTTTTAGGGAAAATAACCAATTTTCAAGAACTCATCGATGAAAATCCACTATCACATATAGAAAAATTAATAATTAAAAGCACAATAAATGAGTATAATATAAAGTAAAGTAAATATCATAAGATAAATATAATAAAAAGATTACACGTGTTTCATAACCAATTTTCAAATAGAAAAGAAATTTAAATCGATTAAAATCAATTGAAATTATCGAAAATAAGTTCTATTCATAAATATAGCTACTCGTCAGATCGTAAGTAGAACAATAATTAGATATATATCTCAACCAACAATAAGTACCAAATGAATTAATATGAAATACTTATTATATAAAGATAGAAAAATTATTTTAAAAATATCATAATATCAAAATAATATATATATATATATATTAAAGTCTGTCATACCGGCCATGACGAAGGGAAATAGCCCTGAAACTCGAGTCGCCTTTATATATATATATATTTATATTTATATATTTATATATTTGATCCTTTATATTGAACACTCAATATTTCATCTACATTCAATACTTTCTTTCATGGTGCCATCCATTTTTATTTTATTTTATTTTATATTGTATATTGTATATTATATTATATATTGTATATTCCATATTCTATACCCCACATTAGTTCTGCAGGAATATAAATAAAACATAAAAAACAGACAGTGTTGGAACTCTTTTAAGCAAAATAATATATTCCTCTATACACAATCATACAAAAAACCCCCACCTGTTTTGTATTTATTTTTACTCGCATATATATATATATATATATATATATATATATATATATATATATTCTCTTTTACTCTTTTATTCGTGTCAGTCATTTGACTGCGGTCATGCGAGAGTACTGCCTTTTAGTCAAGCAGATCGACCCCAGGACTTGTTCGTTGTAAGCCTAGTACTTATTCTATCGGTCTCTTTTGCCGAACTGCTATGTTACGGAGACGTAAACACACCGACATCTGTTGTCAAGCGATGGTGGGGTGACAGCCAGAGAGACAGCCAGAGAGACAGACACACACACACACACACACACACACATTCACACACACACACACACACACACACACGCATACGACGTGCTTCTTTCAGTTTTTGTCTACCAAATCCACTCACAAGACTTTGGTCGACTCGAGTAGAAGACACTTGCCCGAGGTAGGGGAGCACGCTACTTACGACACAGCCACTCCTGCGACTATGTATGTGTGTGTGTGTATGTGTGTATACCTACATACATACGTATGTGTGTGTGTTTGTGTGTACAGTTGGACAGGCACATGTACATATATGAATGTATATGAATCCAAGTAAATATATACAAATTTTTCAATATCTTATGTGGCGGAGTACGATATGAAGCATAGTCCAATAAAATGCGTCGTAAATCGGATCAACAATGTTTACTTTGAAGGAAATTAAACCTTGAAGACTGCCAAATTTAAGGCACCGAGGCTTGTAATAGTACAGGTAGAAATGAAAACGAAAGATATTGATGATTTTTTCACAAGTGTTACTCGTGTGTTGGCGAGTTGAGTAATGTTTGGGAAATCATAATCTAGTTAGTGTGGACTGTGATGTTATCTTTTTCGATCTTCTTGTCTTTCAAATGCAAATTATTTCTGTCCTACCAATTATTATAATATCATAGGGGTAAAGGGCGAAGTGGCGGAGTGGCGGAGTCTAAATGATAACAGATCACTTAAGATTCTAAAAAATGTCTATCTATCTATCTATCTCTCTATCTATCTATCTATCTATCTATTTATCTATCTTATCTATCTGTCTGTCTTTCTGTCTGTATGTCTGTCTGTCCGTTTGTCCGTCCGTCTGTCATTATCTATATATGCATGTTTGAACAAAATGCTTACAACCATTTTGTTCACATATGATTACCTGATTAAAATTTTACCTGATTATTTTGGATTATATATTATGATGTAATGTTTTAAAACTGCATTAAATAAGTAAAATTCTCTCGAAACAGCTGTCGTAAGTTTTAGACGCTATTTGTGTTTAATTCTTATACCTGAGTCACACGAAAGATCAACCCCTGACTCGGATCGATGGTCTAAATCGGATTTGATACTTACATATCTACAGTAGCCTACGAACAATTCATGTATTCATTGTTCTTTACCTCAATGTGAGTTCTTGTAATGTAGGTAGCCATTTTAAGCGCCCTACGATTCGATGTGCTTTGACTCTTATGAAACCATATATATACCGATATATATATATATATATATATATATATATATATATATATATATATCAACTAACACAAAGAAGCATGTTTTCATAGGTTTGTCTACATATATTAAATAACCTCTAGATGAACTCATAGAAACATATGTACCCACACAGATGTACACACACATCACACATAGACACATGTGTATAGGTTACATACACAAATGTGCAGTAATAGTTGCCAGCTTTCAACCAGTTTAAGAAGTGTATATGAATTGTAGATAAATATGCTGCTGACAACAACGTCATAATATATCTATTAAATGGTGAAAGCTAAAATAAACTACATTAGATGAAAAGAAGTTTAAAATTTTAGGTAAAAAAGGCGCAGACTAGCGTTTTCTGTCTGCAATGAAAATATGCTTCGAGTTGTTATTGAAATGTTAGAGTGTTTGATGATGATGATGATGATGATGATGATGATGATGATGATGATGATGGTGATGATGATGATGATGATGGTAGTGATGATGATGATGATGATGATGGTGATGATGATGATGGTGATGATGATGATGATGATGATGGTGATGATGGTGATGATACAAAAGATGACGACGCTGCTCGTAATGACTAAGACGGCGATGATGATGAGCGTTATAACGATGATGACGATGACGATGTTGATTATGATGATGATGATCATCATCATTATCTCTTCGTCATCTTTGTGATCGCATTAGTAAAACTGACTTTCGCAAACTAGCACGCTGTGAGACGAACCCGAGATCTCAGGATTGCGAACCTCAATCTTCAACCATTCAGCCATGCAATGTCAACTCTCTCTCTCCTCAGTAATATTACTTCGGGGCCCGATTTAAAAGGAAAAATCACTCCCCATGGAACTCTATTGAGCCCAGAAAACTATTGTCATAAGCGTTTACAAGACCCCAATAAACCTAAACTGAAGGTCAACAGTTTACCTTATTTTATATCTATATGTCATGAATCATTGATTGGTACCATTGTACTATGACTGTCGGACCAAAACGTCCAACAACACGAAGATACACTTAAACAACAAAAGCTTCATGCCCCCCCCCCCCCATCGACAAAACTGCCTTAAAATGGCCACATTATTTTTTTCTATCCTTAGACGACACTTACGCTTAGGCACCACCTTAAAATGTTTTGTCGAACTAATCGACCCAATAAATTTCTTTCCTAGCTTTAGTAATTATTCTGTTTTTTTTTTGTTTTTTTTATCGAAAAGTTTCGGAGAATTTCACAAACCAACATCGGTTGACAAGTCGCAGCGGGGTTCAAATACAAACACAAAAGCTCACATCATTGCACCTATCTATCTATCTATCTATCTATCTATCTATCTATCTATCTATCTATCTATCTATCTATCTATCTATCTATCTATCTGTCCTGTCTGTTTGTCTGTCTGTCTCTCTCTCTCTATATATATACATATATATATACATATATATACATATATACATATATACAACACGATTCTTTCAGTTTCCGAGTACCAAATATACTACTGTGTCTTTGGTTGGCCAGGCCCTTTCATAGAAAGCATTGAGAATACCTGGAACAGCGAGTCGTAGATGACAATTGTAAATTAATTCCATAACGGCTAGCAAAGGTTTACATACTGGCAAAATAACAGTGACAGCAATAAACATAAGCAATAATAATTAAAAATCTCTTATACATAAGATTCTAGCTTCATTAATAAAGTGGCAACATATTTGAAGTTTGCTATTGTAAAACATGGTTTCTCTATTGGGGAAAACGCATTTCAAATTTGATTCTGTTTTATCACTAATGACATATAGACTAACCCGGACTCAATTGCCGACAGCTCTCCATAAAGAGTAAGGGATTTAAACAATATAATGAATAGATAAAAATATAAATGAATAAATAGATCACTTCCTCAATACGACAGACATGGACAAATGAATAACAAAATTAAAATGTCGTTTAACTTAATAAATGAGAAAATGGTGGTTTTGTAACTGGTGGAAACTAGAATAGTAGGTGACAGAAGAAAAAGTAATTATTACCAATGTTGGTAGAATATTACAAACGTGGAAGGGACAAGGGTAAAAAGAGATGCAGGAAGAGATTTAGTTGAATTAACCACTTACATATATGACTGTTACTATTTCAATTATAGACCAGGAGGAATGATTATGAGCTGAAGTCAATGTTGGAGGAATTTTAGTCTTAAAATGTCAACTTCATATCTTATTTATATAATGTATTGTTAGGCTTCGAGTTTTTTTCCAAACCCCTCAGTTGCATTAATTACGCTTACCATATATAATTATACATACATATAGTTTTTTTTCCAGTGTGCCAGGGACCGGTAATATTTCTTAGTAATAGTAATTTATACTGGAAGCAAAATATCTAATGAAAACAATAAAAGTTGACAATTTTTTCAATTTATATTTAATTTGTAAACAAATAATACAATATTATATAAGCTTTTTATAAGCACGTTACAATGTTTCTTTTCTGGAAACACGCCGCGTACCGGCAGCTGATGGTCCGAGGACCGCACCAGTTAGTGGACCACCACTTTGAGTAGCACTGATCTAGAGCGATTCGAAGTATTTACTGAGCGTACAGTAGATACCTTATGAATAGCAGAAATAACAAAAACAGTGAAGGGCTGAATTTTATTATTTTATTCAAAGATTCTCCGTAACTCAATCCGTCGTCACTTATTGGTTGAATATATTTTACTTTAGTATCGTATAGGTGTGCTGGAATATTTTCCAGTTACGAAGGCAGAGAGCTGGCAGAAACGTTAGCACGCCGGGCAAAATGCTTAGCGATATTTCGTCTGTCTTTACATTCTGAGTTCAAATTACGCCGAGGTCAACTTTGCTTTTCATCCTTTCGGGGTCGATAAATGAATTACCAGTTGCGTACTGGGGTTAGTCTAATCGACTGGCCCCCTCGCCCAAAATTTCAGGCCTTGTGTCTAGAGCAGAAAAGAATATTTTCCAGTTACTTAGACTACCTAGGAAGGCGTTGGAATGACAACAATGTTAAAGTAGGCCACAACACTGTCTGGTATTTCTTCGTACAAGCTACGTTCTGAATTCAAATCCCGGTGGGGTTAAATTTCCTTCATCCTTTCTGTGTTGATGGTATAAACTAAATCTCATCCCACTAAATTTGTTGACCTAGTTTCTAAATTGGAAGTAATTTAGAATATCTAGGTTACGTTATGAGCTCCAATTAAGTTATTTTCCCGAAACAATTTTATCTATTGATACGGAATTATTGAACATAGTAACACAAAAGTTTGTCAATTTTACAAGGTTACGATACGGCAGCTTGTAGTAGATCGAAACCCGAATAATAACTGCTAATTGTCCTTTAAATCGTGTCCTACTACGTAAGAAAGAAGGTTCCGTACTAAATGATGTAGTCAACAAAATTTCTTGGCAACTTGGGGCCAATATCGTGCCGGCGATAAAACACAAGTTGGGAGCCTGATATGGAATCTTATTGCATACGTATGCTGCCATCCTGTCAGTTACTCTGGTCCATGGCATATACCAAGTCTATCAGGCCTACGACCAAAAATGTTCCGTTGTAAATATCTGATTATCGTGTTGTTTAATTTCTGCAAACGTAATATATTCACGACAACATTATAGAACGGGAACTTCCATTTTATAAAAGACACACGAACCTGAAGACGATTTCAATTCTATTTTTAAACAGATCGAGCTATAGGATATAGAAAATCCCTGAACTGCACAAGTTGGCAGAGATTTTAAAGACTACAAAACGATTCCCTCAACGTTTAACTAGAATTTCACTTCTGTTTTCCCTCTTTCTTTACTGGCACACGACTTATGAAACAGTAAAAGCTGAACAGCACGAACTTCAATATATAATACCTTCTACCATGGGTCATGTATCACTTTTAAAAGGTTGAGTTTATCTTCTAAAGTGACGTCTTATCAGAAGGTGGATGGTAGATTATAAAGAAGAAATGTACAGATTTAATGGAGCGATATATTATTTACGTTAGAGAGCAAAAAATATGATATATATATATATCTGTGTGTGTGTGTGTGTGTGTGTGCTTATTCACATATGCACACACACATACTATTTATCTATATATTTATGTATGCATATATATATATATATATATATATATATACATGTCTGAATACACTGTATATATATATATATATATATATATATATATATATATATATATATTATAACTATGTGTGTATGTGTGTGTATATGTGTGTGTGCGTGTGTATGTGTGTGTGTGTGTATGTGTGTGTGTGTTGTGCTGTTGCTTGCATATAGAAAGACACCTCTGAGAAAGAAATATTTTTCTCAGAGGAGTTATCTAACGAAAGTTTGATAACAATATACAAGAGTTTATTCATTGTTTTCTTTTTTTCTTTTATTTCTTATATAGTTTTTATTTTATATAACTTTCTTTTGTTGTTTTTATTTTTTTTTCTCTTCTGAAGCTTTACTACTTTTACTAATTACGAGAATTGCGGAGGTTTGCACCCTGCCAGCCAGAAATCTTATACACTCTACATCAAATAGCTGTTTAAAGAATTCTCAATATCCCACATGGCAAGTCTAAAGAACAGACAGAATGTGAGTAACAAACTGCACATCTTACACACGCACGCGGACACACTCACAAACACACACACACACGCACACACATACACATCATACGCACACACACCTACAAATGCGCATATTTGAGTATGTGTGTACACATGTATATAAATATATATATATATATATATATATATATATATATATATATATATATATATAAATGCATATATATAGATAGATATATAAACATACATAGGTACACACACATATATATATATGTTTATATATATATATATATATATATATATATATACATACACACATATATATATAATATTTGTATATGTATATACATATACACACGCTTATTTATACACACAATTACAAGTTATATATATTACATATATGTATGCATATATATATATATATATATATATATATATATATATATATATGCTTGTGTATATGTATAAATGTAAATATATATAGATTAATACACGAACATGAATAAAATGATGTATGTAAATAACTAGAAATATATATATGTGTGTTTGTGTGTGTGTGTACATATTTATACATGCATATATGTATATATATATATATATATATATATATATGCATGCATATATGTATATATATATATATATATATATATATATATATATATATATATATATATATATATATATATGTACGTATATATGCTGAGGGAGAGGAAGAGGGGGAGGACGAGGAAGGGAGTAAGAAAGTAAACAAGTGAGGAAGAGAATAGAAGGCAAAGAGAACGAAACTGGTTCTGACTAGTTTTCCATTCCAATACCTACCTCTACTAGAGTTGCTGTTATCTTATCTATGTGAGAACCTATCAGCGGGGATACTTCTGCTCGTGGCGAGATACGGTACGAAAAATAATAGTCGCCGTGCTGGCAGCGAAGGCACATACATACATATAGATATGTGTGTTTGTGTATGTTTGTTTGTGTGTGTGCGATTATGTCTGTGTTTTGGGGGTGGGCTATATGATGCTGTAGGTGTTGGTTGTAGAGGAGGTGAAGGATGAGGCTTGTTATTGTATTAGTTGTTAGACTCTTTGTTTAAGAGGGAAGTGAATATTTCAGAAAAAAACAGAAAGAGAGAGAGAGGGAGGGAGAGAGGGAGAGAGAGAAAGAGAGAGAAAGAGAGAGAGAGAGGAAACATGATGAAGAGAAAGGGAGAGAATTAGAGGAAAAGAGAAGTAGAAACGAGAAAAAATGGCAAGGGTAAGAAGAAGAAGAAGAAGAAGAAGAAGAAGAAGAAGAAGAAGAAGAAGAAGAAGAAGAAGAAGAAGTTGAAGAAGTAAAAGAAGAAGAAGAAGAAGAAGAAGAAGAAGAAGAAGAAGAGGAAGAAGAAGAAGAAGAAGAAAAAGAAGAAGAAGAAAAAGAAGAAGAAGAAGTAGAAGAAGAAGAAAAAGAAGAAGAAGAAGAAGAAGAAGAAGAAGAAGAAGAAGAAGAAGAAGAAGATAATGGGCGGTCGGATAACCGTCTAGAATTACTGCTAGTGCATCGTTTTTCGGGGTAGGGAGGGGAGTCTGCCAGTGTTTAAAGAACAAAGTAAAAGATTACCTAACAGAAACGGTTAGATTTGAGCTAAACTAGCATGTGTATTCGTATATAATTACGTGTGTGTATACGCGTGAGTGTGTCTGTGTAGGCATGCGCGTGTGTGCGTACTCTGCGTAACTAGAAGTACATATGTATGTGTATGAGCGATAACACCCATCAATTTAGCTGGCAATTTATACACTTCAGGTTTCAAACGTTGAGTCTGGCGAGTTTGTTTAACCAATTCCCTTATCTTTGGTCTTAAGGCGTAAAATCATGAAGAAACGTTGTATGGACTTCTGAATCATATTATATCATGTTTTCACAAGATACGCGCGCGCGCACATCCACACAAACAAACACAGAGATTTGCCATAATATAAGGGTCAGTAAGAATATAGTTATTATAGAATATTAACAAAACGTTGAGACTAGATATTTTATACATATTTGAATATATCTAATATCTATCGTTTGTGAAAATTTCAAGTGAATGGAATAAATATTTCGTAAGTTATAAGGAAATAAACAAATAATCACCCAAATTGCGGCAACCAAAAGTTAAGGGTCACTTAGAAATAATGAACTACTAACTGAGGTATTTGTTGTTTAGAAGACTGTTAATGGGCAAACAGTTACTTCTTATAATCTTAGATTATTGGAACATTCAACTATATATATATATATATATATATATATATATATATATATAAACTTAGATTGAAAGTAAAAATATTTTATAAAATTACGCATGGCGTCTCATTGATGAACTGTTTTACTGTCACCTTTGAGGTATCTTCCTAAGCAGCGCTGACAAAAACCAGGAAGTACAGAGTGAGACGTGGGTATTGAGATCGTTGTTATCTCAAGTGTCGATTGTTGAAACAGTTTTAAGGATGCACTGATGTTGTAAGTAGATTGCTTATGATCTTCTGCGATATTAAATATTAGTGTAAGCCGTTCAGTAAAACACGATGTGATGAATTAATGATCATGATATTTTGTTTCAAGTGTTGAAACTTCCTAATTAATGACGTTTCTTTGTCGAGAAACTTCTCTGCAAAAATCGAAGGATGAAATTTGGGTTTGTATATATTTTCGTGTATAGGTATTTAGTACTATATACATCAGGCGTACATTTGTGGTATACAGTATATATATATCTTTATTGTGATTAGCATGTGTTTTGTAGTAGAATTACATGTTTTAACAGAACGTATATTATGACAGAACATGAATAATAATATAGAATAACGCAGAAAGAAATAAAATAGCAAAGAAAAGAGAAATGTAAGGTAATAACAGCTTTCTTATCTCGCAAACTTCTTTGAATAGTAAAGACCATCGCTGTTCAGTAAGTTTACGTCTCACTATAGAATCTAACGAACGCAATCAATATAACCTTGAAGAACCCTACGTTCTGATATGTGTTTAATCTTTCGCTGATTCCAACCATTGGACCGCAGATGTATTCGGGTACCGTCTTCAATGATTTCAGTATTCAGATTGTAAAGATTATTTCATATAAAAGAAAGCGAAGGTAATTAATATAATCATAATGAATTTCTTACATTGATGTTGGTTAAATATCAATATTCTATATATACCGAATTGGCGTGTTTAACCTTTTGAGTTCAAAGTTAAAGACATACATAAGCACACATCAAACATCGAAGCACATATGCAATATGTGCTAACAGACAAATGCTCTGTGTGTATGTGTGTATGTATATGTGTGCGTATGTGTGTGTGTGTGTGAGAGAGAGGGAGAGAGAGAGAGAGAGAAGGGGAGAGAGAGAAAGAGAGACTTTAATACAGCTGAATATACAGAGTGACGCGCGTTACTATGAGCTATGTTCCCGTAGGTGAAATAGCTGTAACCTGAGAGAGAAAGAGAGAGTTACTTTGAGTAGCAAGCATGAACCTAGTTAATTCAAAAGGAACACTGACCATTGGTGCTCTTAGTGTTTAGCCCCTGTTCGAAGCGATTTATGATCAAATGGTCTCCACCCACGCAACCTTAAGAAATATGACTATTCATCCCTATCCATGAGGGATAGTCTACCTCGTTTCGCATTATCCTGTATATATTTTGTATAAGACAACAGAGTGAAATTTGAGTGAAATTTGATTACTATTTCTAGCAGAACAAACGACAAAGCAGAAAATCCGACGTTGACTCGTTAGATCATTGTAGCTATGGCAGAACTAAAGATAGCAAGAAGAAAGAATTATATATATATATGTAGAGAGAGAAAGAGTGAGAGATAGAAGGACAGAGAGAGAGAGAGAGAGAGAGAGTGCGTGTGTGCGTGTGTGTGCGTGTGTGTGTGCGTGTGTGTAAACTTTGCATCTAGCTTGCTATATCATAAATGACGGTTTTCTACGCTGACCAAAAAAATCAATATAATGTTTCTCGGAGAAATGATCTTAATGTAGTGTAGACATATCGGGCTTTGGAGAGTACATGTATCAATTCACGCTATAGTTTTAGCTGTATAAACAAAACCAATCCGTCTGTATTCGAAATTCCATTATCCGATTCCTTAAAATAATTACCAAATCCTCCAGTTTACGTTGACATTTAAATCAAAATCAATTTTTATAACGGCAGGCTCTTGGAATTTGGGAAATTTATCGGAATTCGCCGAAAGCCTGTCTATATTTGCAAGCATCGTCTCTCTCTCTGTATGTGTGTGTTCATGTGTGTGTGTTTGTGTGTATGTGTGTGTACTTGTAGCGTTTATCTAATTTTAAGTGTGTGGGTTTAGAAATTGATAGAATACTTGTTTTTGTGTGGTTGCATAAGAGAGAGTGAAAGAGAGACAGAGAGAAATAGAATCACCACGTTTGCATGTAAGGCCCATCTCACACATACATAATTGTGAGAAGAGAAAAAGGAAAAAAAAAAGGATGCCTGGTAAGAAGAGATAAGGAAAAAGATAACGGAAAGGTTAAATATATTTGTTTCTAGTATTAGTCTAATAATATAGAACAGTAGAATATTTTATTTTACACATCTAGACATTGCTACGATTGCTAAATATTTCAGCTTGCCGGCATGGAACTTCAATTGATGGTTTGCAAAATGTAAAGGTCGGTATATTTCTGGTTTAGCATCAAAAATCAAACTTCCTTCTTCCCCCCCCCCCACCACTTTTTTTTTTTTTTAAATAAATAACTACGTCGTCTTTGATGAAAATGGAAGAGGTGATATTAATGTCATTCCTAATAACATTTGTAGGTGCAAGAAAAAATAACATTAATAATAATAATAATAATAATAATAATAGTAATAGTAATGATAATAATATTTGAGTTTAGAACTTGCTGAAATGTCAAACATTCAGACGGCAGTTTAATATAGTGTCAATATTTGAAGCTGCTGTCTGAATGAGCGTGTAACGTGGAACATAAATAACGGCATAAAACTTAAGACGAACAAATACAATTATACGCTGGTCTGTATGAGTCCACTTTCCTTTTGTTACAAAAACGGTGCATATGCATGTATTTATATATCTATAAACGTATAACTTCTTTTTACTTAATAGCATTCTTTATACAATGAAGGAGCTGGTTTCTGACACAGAAAGAAAAACTCCAGCATTGGAATTTGGATAGGAACAGTTTTCTTAAATATTCAACTTTTGGAAAGTTTCGCATATTTTTATTGTTCCACTTACAGCTTGTATTTGTTACGTTCGTCTTAGTCGGGTTTTTCTTTGCTTGAAAACCTCAGCTTCTCCAAATTATGGTCTAAGTATTTATTAACATGACTAACTGCACCAATAATATTCTCCTTCTTCTTGGTTTTGGAAAATATGTTTAATTCTGCAAGACAACTAATCCGTATGCCTATACAAGCCTTTTCTTTCTCATATAACTATATCAAGTCTCATATTTGCACCTGGTAGATGTTCGGACGAGAATATTCCAATAAATAGTTAATTACTCAACCCTTGCTATTGAAGTTCTATTTTTTTCACTTTGCCTTGAATTTAGTTGCATCCTTCTATATATATTGTCTCTTGGCTCAGTGGTTGGATCGTCGAGCTCACAATCACAGGGTAGTGTGTTCGATTCCTGGACCGGGTTGTATGCTGTGTTCTTGAGCAAGACATGTTATTTCACGTTGCTCCAGTTCATTCAGCTGTAGAAATCAGATGCGACGTCACTGGTGCAAAGCTGTATTGGCCTTTGACTTTCTCTTGGACAGCATCGTTGGCGTGGATAGTGGGTGGTGTTGTGCATGGGTGAATGCTGGTCTTCCATAAACAACCTTGCCCGGATTGTGCCTGCGTGGGTGATTCTCTAGATGCGATCCCAAGGTCATGAACCAATGGATCCTCTCCTCTCATATATATATATATATATATATATATATATATATATATATATATATATATATAAAAGTTCGGCATTTTTCATTTACTGCCGACCGAAACTGCGCTTGCGCGGTGAATTTGAAAAATCATAACATAAAATGATGAGAATTTCTCCTAGCAAATTATTTTATTTGTTAAAATAATTCGAAATCTAGGTATAACCGTAAAAAAATAACAATGTAAGAAGTTTTATTTTTCATTCCCTTGCACTTAAATGTGGTTTCGGTCGTTTTGACTGCTTCTTCTAGCATATAAAATTACCTGTGAAAGGCAATTTCTCTTGTGTTCAAATGTACACTATTACATACACACACACACACACACACACACACACATATATATATATATATATATATATATACTTCAAATTTTCCATACAGAACACAATAATCCACGAAAATAAGTTCATTTTGTTTATATATATATATATATATATATATACACACTCACACACACACACATACATAGATACATACATATTTGCTTCTCTAAGAATTTCTTGTAGTAAATTTCTTAAATGTCTTTCCAACATGTACAACGTGTAGCGAACAGGTGTAATACTGAATAAATAATGCGAAAAATATATACCCGATTTCTGTTTAGTTTATATATATATATATATATATATATATATATATATATATATGTGTGTGTGTGTGTGTGTGTGTGTGTGTGTGTGTGTATATATACATATATATGTATGTATGTATATCTATATCTATATAATTATCCATATATACGTACAGATATTAATATACATATACATACATACATAGATTTACATACATAACATGCATATATATATATATATATATATATATATATATATATATGTGTGTGTGTGTGTGTGTGTGTATGTGTGTGTGTGTGTGTGTGTGTGTGTCTGTGTATGTATGTATGTATGTATAGATATACGAATTTACGTTGATTCATCAAGAAGAGATAAATTATAGTACTCTATACACAAAGAGGGTGTATAGAATGTATACATTGATTTTAACAGAATGCCTAAAAAATGCCAGTAATCACAGTTTCGCGTCTACAATCTTTGGGCTGACAATCTGCATGTATTAGGGTTTAAATGACCGGATTTTGGGCCAAAAGTTTCATCAGGTATGCGAAAGTCGGCCGGATAAATGCTTAAATTTTTAAAAGAATCATGCAAATAATATGTTAAAAATAATAACATCTGCTTTGATATCGTGTTTCCAACTTATTTCTGGCTCTTGCAATCCTTCTCTAAGGAATGCTCCGTTGCTGTTTAAGCAATTTTAAAAAAATTACAAAACCGAAAACGCAACAAAACCCACTTATGTGAAAAGAATTGCCACATCGATATAAAATAGTTTCACTGAACCAATTCAAAACCAATGAGGCTAATAATTAGACCAATTATGTTTACTTTCCCAGATACAGTGTGCCAATAATTCCCTTCCATTGTTTAAACCTTTTCTATTTTGAAAAAGTCTCATCTTCTCGTTATAGCTTATCTTTTTTCATATGAATCTACTATTCACTTATTCACAATCAACCAGGTTATTTTGATAAAACCATGGCACATTTTTATTTACTAGGCTTGTTAAATGAATGCTAATGCTGATAGCATTGATTTTTAAATGTTAATTCATTTACCCAAACATACACTTTCATATTATCTCTAATGACTCGAATATAGCGCCGTATATTACCAATTTGCCTTACACTTACTACTTACTGCAGAATTTTCAGGAATTTTACAGCTGCGTGTGTAGTGTTGATTAGATTCTAGTCTCTCTGTCGCATTTAGTAGTTTAATATTATAATAGACGAAATAAGATCCAAAATCATTACAGTTTCAATAACTAACTTTATTACAATTAATACTTAAGATCGTCCTATGTATAACTCAACGGGAAATAGTAACCTTTCAATTAAGGAATTCGAAATAAACCTGTAATTGTTTTTACTTGTAAATAAAGTACCATCCAATATCCCTTTTCCTATTTCTACGTTCATTTCTCTTAGTGTATTATTTTCGTATCTAATCCATTTGAAGTTTACCCTATTTCTCTGCTTTGTAAAACCTGGCTGTCCCCGTAACCACATTTTCAGGAAATATATTGATGATTGTTTACTAACACTGTCGAAAACTTCCCCAGATACTGGATGATATATTCGATTGCCTGTGTATGTATACAATTTTCTAAAACTAATGTTATCTTCTCTAGGTTGCGCATCGAAACTTTATGCTTGCGTCTAATACTCGAGATAATTAAATTAGGTCTTTCCTACATTAAACCTGTCTATGAGCATTGCATTTTCTCAATAGGATTGCTCAATCATCATAATATAAGCTATTAATTTTATGACATTTATCCATAATGAATTTAGAATTTATAACCCTATAATTTTACTCATCTGATCACAATCGTATAACACAAAGTTAAATCAAACAATTCATCCTTGCTTTTTTTGTAAATATAAGTTTCGTTATCAAAAATTAGAGGTGGTTTTCTTACATTCTTCATAACCATGATTTAAGGTCCGACTCATTAATATCAGCAATTTTATTTCCTAAAATATACGAAATTGATTAGTAAAAGTTTGGTTACAAGAGGATAAAAGTTCACGATATCGTTCTGTAAAAATTTACAGTTTATCTCGTTCACCTCGCGATTCTGCTCGCACATCTAATGGAAAGTATATTAGCTACATCTTAGGAAAAGACTGTATCAAATATTCTCCTGCTCTGTATACCTAACTGTGGCTTAGGTAGGTTAATTAAGGGTTATTTATAGAGTTCAATTGGTGGTGTTTAAGCGTTATAAAAAGAGACCGTGTGGTCAGAAATTCAGTTCTATGCATACACACTTTCATACACACTCATATTTATATATAATATATAAATACATGCATATGCACACACACATATATACACGAATATATATATATATATATATATATATATATATATATATATATATACGTACAGTATGGTATGTATACGTGTATATATATGTATTGTGGAAATAAATGAATGAGATCTGTTGTCCTGGTGACATAAATCATAAACTGAATGAATGTATAAAACTAATGTTATCTATTTGCCTTCTCTACCTACACTGTTATTTATGTAGCTACAGAAGAATACGTTATAGTTTTTACGCTTTATATTCAAGATTTATGTTACTAGGACAACATACTTAGATTTACAATAGTTTTCGTTTATACATTTTCATCTTTATCTTTGTTTCGTTTCTCTTTTATTTACATTTCTCTATTTTTATCCTATTCTATTTGAAATATTTTTCAAAAGTTTTTTTTCTTTTACACAAACTTTTTATTTTTATCATTTAATATCTTTTTTCATTGTCATTCTCGTTCTTTCTTCTTACGTCACTAAACAGGATTCGTAATAACTTTGAGTGTATTTACCTTTGAGTGTATCTACTAAGTGGTAGAGATATCTCACTTCACAGTTAACCGAATATTGGAAGCGCAAACCCAGTAGTAATGATAGCTGTGATTTGTGAAGTTTCTGTATATATATATATATATGTGCATGCGTGTGTGTCTTAATTTTTGTTTTTATAAAACTAAAATAGTGAAAGTTACAAAAGATAACAGAAGCTGATGGTTTCTTCTTTTCCTTTCTCATGCAATCTCCGGAGATAATATGTGGTGAGCTGACTTCTTAGTTCTGTAGTGTATGCCTATGAAGGGTTGCTCTGTGTTAATATTGTAGACAATCAGCTGCAAACAACTAGGTTCTGTCATTAATATGTAGGTTAGTCTTGGTAATTAGAACAGCTTCCTTTATCCTCAGGTCTCCACTATTTCGTTTAGTAGCTGCAATGGAAACTTTATCTTGGGTGTAGCATTTTCGTGGGCGTTCTTTGACGGAAAAAAGTTTTGCGTAGAGTTGTTCTGAATCCGTATGTGTACATGGCTGATGTTACTTCCGGTGTACAATCCATTACATTTGCTATTCGTGATTTTATACATCACAAAAAGACTGCAGGTATACACTTTCACTTTTGATCGGGCCGATAGCCAATGTATGTATACTTGGCTTTGCTTTTTCTTGGTCCTTTCGTATTTAAGAGTTGTGATAGTTGTAATTCAATACCTCTTCACGGGTGGCATGGTGGAGTGCAAAAATGTCTTTTTCGTTAACCTGTAGCGGAAACAATATATGTATGTGTGAGTGTGTATTTGTGTGTGTTTGAGTGTCTGTGTGTGCGTGCGTGCGTGCGTTTGTGGATGGGAATGCTCGTATATTCATTGTACTCTCCTCTTGTATAGTTAATTATCCTCGTGTCGACGCTGAGGCTTACAGAAAGTTTCTGCATAATTCATAGAAGTCAAACTTATTTTCTGGCTTTCACACGTCATAAATCTCTCATTTTCTGTGCAGCCACAACTAATTCCTTTTTACATTATCTTATGACACAAAGCAAACTAGCAGAACCTACCTAGCTATGTATATTGTATTTGCAAATTTTGTAACCACCACATCTTGCTACTCGCATTTCATGGAATAAAGTCGAAATCATCAGAAGGGTTAGAACGTCCATTAGGATATCTATTATTATTTGTCCCAGTTAACTACGTAGTAAGTTCAAATACTGTAGGGTTTAAATTTCTATTTGATTTCACTGAAGATAAGAAGATAACATACCAAAGAGTATCAAGATCCATTTTCTCTTCATCCCTTTTTACATGTGACTTAGTTTCTCAGAATCTTCCATATTCTTGTGTGAGAAATGCCATGTGTATCTATCTCAATTTCTTTTCTTCCAAAAGTGAGAAACTTTGGTTGAATGGCCTGTAGCAGCACTTATTATTTACGTACATTAATATTTCTATATATTATGATAATATAATATTTTATACTGTATGTTCTAATAAATTCTGGAGCTTTACATGGTAAACTTTGAGACAACAGGATCATTCAAAAATTTGAAACTGAAACTTTATAGGCTTAGATATTATTTTCAAATTTGGCACAAGGCCAGCAAGTTCGGAGGAATGACAAGTCAATTATATTAACTTCAGATTTCAACTGGTACTTATTTTATCGATCAAAGCGAAGTCGACCTCGGTGGTATTTGAACTCAGAACGTTAAAACGGACGAAATGCCGCTAAGCATTTTGTCTGGCGTGCTAACAGTTCTGGAAATTCACCACGTTCTATAACTATTACATTTAAGCAACTAATAACATCATTACAATTATTTTTCTTTCATAATTTCATAATGTTTCTACAGTTATCATTCATATTATTCAGAAAGTTCTGTCATCCTGCATTTGTCTGGGTTAAAATATATTATAAGTAACCCTGTTATTATAATAATATTGGTTATTCAAATTTGTATATGTTACTCTATATTTTCTTGGTAGGTTAGATATTATTTTTCTAATGTGATACAATATATGTAGATATTACTTTTCAAATGTGATACAATATATGTAGAATAAAAACAGAAGTGACGTATTTGAACAGAAATATTTGTTCAAGTTTATTCTTACAAACACACTCTTACAAACACATCCATTTATATTATAATATGTGTATGTGTGTGGGAGTGTGTGCGTGACTAAAATAATTTACAGTTTTCTCTTCAATGTTTCAAAAAAACAACACAGCATGGTGTTTCATTTTTTGGAAATATCATGAAAGAAAACAGGTGTAAAGCCTATGGTGGCAAGAAACAAAATAGCATACTGAGTCATTGGTGGTGCTAGTTAACTTCATTGCAATAGTGGTAGCAGTTGTTTAATAGTAGTAGAAGTAGTAGTATTTGCAGTCTTCTTCTTCTTAGAAAACATTATTATTATTATTGTTGTTCTTGTTGTTCTTGTTGTTATCATTATTATTATTATTATTATTATTATTATTATTATTATTATTATTATTATTATTATTATTATTATTATTATTATTATTATTATCTTTAGTAGTAATAGTAGTAGTAGTAGTAGTAGTAGTAGTACTAATTTGTCGGTAAATATGAAAGACGTAGGGCAAATGGAGAAAGTAGTGCGTCAGCAAGTCCAGGAGATTATATGAAACAGTAGGAAACTTAATTTACGTTTCTTTATTAACTTAACATTTTAAGATGTCTGCTGTATTAATCAACGAAACTACGTCAGGTCTAGAAAATTACAAACAAGTATTGGTTTATATTGAATATATGTATAATATATATATACACACACACACACACACACACACACACACACACACATATATATATATATATATATAAAGACAGGAAGAATGAGAGGGACAGACATATTCGGCAGGCGGTTAGGTAAAGAAAGACACAGACAGTATTATATGTAGAAATATATGCCCTGCAGAGTGACATATATGCATCCAGAATAAATAATCTTACTCCCCACCTCACACACACGCGCATACACACTCACAGACATACGCATACAGACACACTCACACCCACAGACACACACATACATATACACACACACCGAAGGAGCCACTACTGGTATAAGGCCAGTGTTTTATTAGGCATCGTCATTTTCGTTGTAGCACAAGACTCAACCAGCTGTTGTGCTTACAGATTGCTTGGACGGACACAAAAACATGAATTAAAAAATCGTGAACGAAATGGTCAGTGCAATTTTGTTTTGCACCAAATTACATATCACTTTATAGACTGAATTATGTTAGTATAGTTAGAGCTTTTGCAAATGGATTTAAATAACGATAAGATGAAATAATTGAATGGAATAAGGAGATAAATTACGCTTCCTTTAAAATATTCTGCTTTCATCCGTGTCTACATACTTTCCTTACTTCTCGATTACATTTTCATACGTTTACATGTGGTTGCGTGAAAGGTAAATGGGAAGATACATAAAATATAAGGAAAAAAATATGCAATATGAAGAAAAAGAAATATATGCATTAGGAATCAGCTTTATACGCATTGACTACATTTTGTCTGTTCAAACGCGTTCCCACACATACATACATACATACACACGAACAAGCATCTATCTATCTATCTATCTATTTATATATATATATATATAGACACACACACATATATATATTTACATATACAAATACAAACACACAAGCATATATAGTTGTACGCGTGCACTTATGTATGAACACAAAGATTCATGGCGTCGAACGAACCCATTGACAACTAGATGCACAAATTAGTGAACGAATACAAAAATAAACGTATGTGTGTACGTGCGCGTGTGTATGGTCTGTATATACACGTAAATACACATATAAAAGATGAATGTATGTCTATATGTGTATGCATATATATAAATATATATTTATATGTATGTGTGTTTATATATGTAAGTATGTATATACATACATACATATATATATATATATATATATATATATATATATATATATATATATATATATATATATATATATGTGTGTGTGTGTGTAAGTATCTGTGTGCATATATATATGTTTAATTATATTTGAGCCTATTCGCAAATATGTATGAAGATACACTCACAATTATCTATCTGTAGTCGCATACACACAAATATATATGTATATATACACCCTCACACAAACACGTGTGTATGTGTGTGTGTGTGTGCATGTGTGTGTGTGTGTGTGTATGTGTGTGTATACGTGGGTTTGTGTGGCTATGTGTGTCTGTGTAAGTATCAGACGGCTCAAATTCTTAGTAATCAAACTGTCTTCCACGCTCTGCGCTAAAATGAATTCAGACAGAGATGATGATATCAATCACTGTCTTAATTTGTTACAACGGTGAACATTTCTCAAACGTAGCCTTCTATTGATTATGCATGTGTCTCTTTATATAAACATATCTACTTCCATAGAGAGTTGCGTAAATAACTACGCAAAATGAATTAGTGAGTGCCTTTACTCACACTAAAAGAAACAAAGCTGATATCATTCCAACATGCAAAACATCACTTAGAAATATGTCGAATAATGACAAATTGTCCTATCAAGTTTTCTTTCCCAATATAAAATTTTTATATCAAGGAAATATTCGGTGGGTATCAGTTTCAACTGGAATCGATATGATATACATACATGCATATAAGTACACACACACACACACACACACACACACATTTATACATATGCATATATATATATATATATATATATATATATATATATATACATTATACAGACAAATATATACATATAAATATACACATATACATACGTATATATGCATATATATGAGCATAAATACACGCAGATATATATGTATGTACATTTGAGTAAATATATATATTACGGATATGAATGTAAGTATATATACTTATGTGTTCATATATACATACGTACAATCATACACACATACACACACACACACACATATATATACATATATATGTACATATATACATATATACATATATATAAATATATATATATATATATATATATATATATATATATATATATATATATATATATATATATATATATATATATATATATATGTCAGTAAATAGTGGGGTTGTGTTAACCGCACGTGGAGAAATAATAGGAAAATGTAAAAAAGCCAGAATGCTGAACTGGGAGCATAATTTAATGAAGATTTTTTCTAACCGGTTTTCATTGAGATGAAGCAAATTATCAAGCAAGAGAATGAAAATGTTTTTTTACAAAGAAGTACAAAAAAGTACAAAATGAAGAAAATAATATATAAAACAATAATATATAAAAAAAATAAATATACCCATACATTATATTGTCTTTGAGCTTTTGTAGTTCAATAGTAGTTCATGTATAAATTGGTAGGAAAAATAAGGATGCATGAGAGTTGAGAGTTTTGTTAGGTTTAAAAAAAGGGTTAAAAGTTTGTGTTAAGCAGGAAATGTGGTGTCAAAACAGGAAGTGTGTGTAAGGGGAGACAAGTGTTTTTAGTTAGAGTTATGAACTCTTTTTTCAAAACAGGAAGTTTGTGTCTGTTCATAGAGAAATAAGGTCACTGAGGGGTGTGTGTGTTAAGAAATGGTTGGAATTTCTCTATGAAAAGATTCTCCTTGTTGATTCTTTCTTGTGTGGAGATTCTGTCTTTACATTGATAGAAAGGGAATATAATGAATTTAGGGTTTTTGTTTCTGGCGCAAGAGTCTATGTGGCCACTGAGTGGAATTTGGCGGTATTGAGGGAGGTTTATTTGTTCCTTATGGACAGCTACTCTTCTACGTAATGGGAGGCTCGTCTGTCCGATATAGAAGTTTTGGCAACCTGCGCAAGTAAGAACATAAATGAGGTTACTCGAGGAACAAGAGAAATTGGTTTTAATTTTAAACTTTGTTCCTCGTTTGAAGGTAAATTCAGAGCCTTCAAGTAGGTAAGGGCAGGTGCCACAAGTAGGTAAGGGCAGGTGCCACAAGTAGGTAAGGGCAGGTGCCACAATTAGGGCGTGCACATTTTTTATATATTATTGTTTTATATATTATTTTCTTCATTTTGTACTTTTTTGTACTTCTTTGTAAAAAAACATTTTCATTCTCCTTCTTGATAATTTGCTTCATCGCAATGAAAACCGGTTAGAAAAAATCTTCATTAAATTATGCTCCCAGTTCAGCATTCTGGCTTTTTTACATTTTCCTATATATCTATATATATATATATATATATATATATAGCAATGGAAATATATAGTTATATAACTACATACATACATAAATATATAGTCATATGAACAGACGTATCAATATATGAATGAATGTATATATTTATATATTAGCATATATATTACGTGGTGTTCGAAAAGGAATTGTATTTTCCCAGAAAGCATATAAAAATAAATGTGGACTACGTTTATCTGAATAGTTCTTTTGTTTTTTTATCAACAATTTACTCACTATTGTTTTCAACAACTGTAGCCCAACGAGAAATTAACTTCCTTATCCCACGTCCAAAGAAAGCTATTTCTTTTCCTAAAACTGTCTGAAAGACTCGTTTCAGCTTCCTGCCTGTTTCTGAATGCTTTATCTCTTATAGATTCTAAGTCATGTGATGGATGTTGAAGAACGTCCCATCCTAACGATGTTATTTTCGTCTTAGGCATGTTTTGAAGAGTGTCGCCATGCACCGTCATACTGGAGAATAACACTACGCCATATGCTCACAGGCATATGGCGTGGTGGTTAAGAGCGCCGGCTACTAACACCCTTTCTGTTTAATAAAGCTGGCCACTTTCGACGTGATTTTTGAAGTATACGATCAAGCTATTGGCAAGAGACATCTGCATCGATGGTCCTTCTTTGTTCCAGTAGCTCGTAATGGACGATGCGTTTCATGTCCCACCAAGGATAAATCAAGAACTTTTGTGGATGGTGTTCTGGTTTTGGTTTTGAACAGACCACTCATTAAGTGATAACCATTGTCTTTTCCATTATCTCTTGTGATACAAAACCCATATATATATGCACAATATATATTATCTATGGCTAGTATATATATATATATATATATATATATATATATATATATATATATATATATATATATATATATATATATATATATATGCATATGTGGGAAATCCTGTCTGTGGGTGTGTTTGTGGCGGCATTAGCTAACTCCTCATACATCGTTTTTTCGATGTAAATAATTTTAGCACACTGCAGGATGTGCAAATCCATAGATTTAACGCCGATGATGAACGATAGAAAAACGAATTGTAATAGAGAGGCTGCTCAAAATTATGCTGACAACGTTGAGTTTTATACAATGACGATGGCGACGACATTCATTATGGTAGTGGTGGTGATGGAGGTCTTAGTGAATCTGAGAGACTCTAAATGACTTAAGTATCCGCAGATATTGATGATCGTACGTATTTTATCGAAGTAAATGGGTCCCGAAAAGAATAAAAAATAAATGCAAAAAAAAAAAAAAGGAAACTAGATTAGCAAAATAAAATAAATAACAAAAAATTGTTAGAAATACGTAAACTAAAGAAACAAAAGTTATGAGAAAGAAATCAATAGAATGATTCTAAGCTTGTTGATAATTTATTGAGAGGAAATAATCAGTGTACATTATTGATTTCAGTAAAATAAGACTGTGAAAAATATTCATATGGGAAGAAAAATGTGGGATTCTGTTTTTGAGCCAAATTATGTGTTTCAAAAAGTAAAAAAAAAGTTAAAAACAACTAAAATATACAAGACAAAACTGAAATAATAAAACAAGCATAAATATATTTACAATGAAATGTTGATTTGGGTTATGTGTTTGGTTTGATATTTTAAAAATTCACGTAAAAAAAAAAAAATCTATTTATTTTACTACAAATGGAAATGAATATGACGACGACGACAATGGTTAATCTGAAGATGATGATAATTTGCAGATGATGCGTGTGTCTGCATATAAAAATAGTGCTGTCTTTCTGTCATCGACGTTTAAATGACACCCCTCTCTCCTTCCCCCCTCTCTCTCTATGTATGCGTGTATATATATATATATATATATATATATATATATATATATATATATATATCTGTACATGGATATCTATATATATATACATACGTATGTATGAATATACACACACATATATGCATGTATATATGTGTGTGCATGTATGTATGTATGTTTGTATACCGTTTGGTTCTACAAAACTCGCTTTGAATGCGAACATTTCCTCAATGACTTGATCCAGTTCATTAGGCCAACATAACAAGATTAATTCTCCTTCCTTAATTCTTGAATATCTAAAAGCTATTTCTTTCTCAAATTGTTCAACTCTGTAATGAATGAAGTTTGAAGGAGCGATGTAGAAAGGAAGAAGTGATTCGATGACTTTTCAAAACGTTTTTTTTTTTTTTTTTCATGTGGCAACTTCATCTTACGCCCACACCTATTTGATTTTTCTCATACATTGTTTATTATGCAAAAATGTTCATAAAAGCTGTTTGTCAATTCACCTCAAGATTAGAAGAACTAATAGCATTTTAAGGAACTAGCAATTTTATGATGTGCTATAGCGTTACAACTGATAAGAAAAATGCAACTCGTCGACATTAATAAACCAGATACGTACCTATCACATATATTCAATTATGCCTCTCACATTTTCTGTTTTCGTTTCAAAGAATCATATTGTTAAAGACTTACCTAAAAGTAGAAAGAAATCAGAGATAAAATAAATCAGAAATCAAATTAATGCGAAGAGAAATGCATGCGAAATAGAATACAAATAGATAAGCTGTTGCATACAATACATTCTCTTTCTCTCCCTCCTTCTCTACTTCTCTATTTGGCTCTCGTTCCATCTCTTGCTCTCTTGCTGGGTGTATGTGTGAGCGTGAGTGTATGTATGCGCGAGGCCTGTGTGTGTGTGCCTGTCTGTGTGTGAGTGTGTGTGTGTGGGATGTGTGTGCGGTATCTTTGAATCATTTATCAGTTTCAGTTATCGGACAACGATCACGGTGCGTCGTCATTTTCATAGGATTTTAGTTGACCCGCCAATATCAATTTTATTGAATCCTATTAATTGAACCGCTACGCTAAGGGACATGAACAACAGCTACAGTTATGCTTTGATTTGTATCAACATAAATATAGATACCATTTAAATACACAGAACAAAATCACACATACACCTCTCTCTTTCTCTCTCTCTCTCTCTCTCTCTCTCTCTCTCTCTCTCTCTCTCTCTCTCTCTCTCTCTCTCCCATAGACACACAGACACGTAAATCTTTATAAAATTCTGTTTAGAAATATTTTACTTTGTCACTTTGAAAGAGTCAAATATTGTTAAAACGATCGTAAAGTGCAGTATATAAAATACTTTAAATACGATATAATTTTCAACATTGAGAAAAAGGAACACATTATGAAGAAGACGTAATGTGAAGATGCGGGGAAGAATGTGGAGTAAGGTAATATAAGAAAACCGTTCACTTCTATATGAAGATAAAAGGACATTAAAAATAAGTTTGTCTATCAATTATACTAATTTCTATATGAAGATAAATCAACTTATCAAAAATATAAACATTTTGTTAACAAAAACGAATAGAAATAAATATTTGAAAATTTTTAGAGAACGATACTATTTTTTCAGATAAAACTGTTAGTATTCAGTAAGTAAAGGTAAGTGCCTAAATTTGCAACGCCTCTGACAAATATAGATCGAGGAATAGATGTAATACGTGATATATTCAAAGATTCTAGCTTATTTATAGAATATATGATAGAAAATAATTAAAGTAATAAGCGTTTTGTCAAGGTGATTATTAATAATTTTATATAATGCCTTAGTTTGTTAGGACTTAAATAAGGGTCACAATGGAACGTCGCGGGATAATAGTTTTATGGTATGAATACGAAACGCTTGTGTGGGAGAGAATAAATGAATTTATAAAAAGGCGAGAGAAATATTTAATTAGCTTTTAGGCTATCAATGCTGTGGCAAGGTGAACTTTTATAGGTGAAAATGTAGAGCGTAATGGGACTTAAATTTTGAACATTATCGATTTAAAAAAAGTAAATAAAAATACGTATACGAATTTATCTAAATACATATATAACTGCGCACATTCATACAGAGAATATGCGCAGATGGTATAACCATACATATTTGCATAAAGAAGTGCAAAATATGTAAACGAATTGAAACTGTAGAGATATCGACTGAAATTTACTGATACTTTAAAAATAATTTAAACACTAACAGCATGACGGAGGGAGGGAAACTCAATCGATTAGCTATGCAAGTAGACCAATGAATATATGTACACAAGAGTAAAGATAATCCTGCAGGGACAAAATAAAGTTCTTTGCTTCGTTTGTACAAATTCTATATAGATAATGCTTGCGGGAACTATATAGTTACTTCCTGCTTTGTAATCACTCTTTGCACGCATAAAACAATCCACATCATTGTTTGTACGAATTATATCTTCTTTCTGGGTCTGGAATTGCCCACTGAGTGTGGTTCAGATGTTCTCTCCAAGACTAACTCACTCCATAGAAGATATCTTATGTAAAATATCTATAGGACTAAAATCTGAAAGCCTATATATAATTTGTCTTTGCTCATCTAAACGTGTTTGATATCTGCATTATACATACACACATACACACACATTCATATATATATATATATATATATATATATATATATATATATATCATAGATGAGAGTCAGATATACTCCGTATAGAATATACTTAGTAGTGCTCAACAGATTCAAACTAAAGCGCGTAGAGAAGTAAATGTTTTAACTTCCTTCTTTCATCAGCTCAAATGTAAGATCTCTTCACTGAAGACGGAGGCTCGTCTCATCAGACGATGGAATCAATCTACAATTTTGGACCACCGAGCCCCCAGAAACAGCTGTTAGATTTGTAATATTTTTCTTCAACCTCTTTAATTCTCGATATCATTCCTATTCTGTGTAAATCGGACCTTTATGTATGTAAACATATATACATTTTTTGCATTTCATGTATTTAATATACTAATTAAATTGACTTGTCTAACAAGCTTATCCCTACATCTACTTCTCTCTGTCTCTCTCTCTCTCTCTCTCCATATATATATATATATATATATATATATACACACACACACACACACACACACACACACACACACACACACATATATATATATATATATATATATATATATATATATGAGTGAATGGACCAACGAAAGAAGTGACAACCAACATTTTGGCAACAGTCACATATGATTTAAATAACTGTTTGACTCAACTCCACACGTCTTAAATTGTCTGGATATATTGGGCACATCCATCTCACATGTATGGATAATCTGTCTTAAATCTCTCTTCAAACATCTTAGGAGATGGGCGTGTCCTCTGCACCAGCGAAGCTTTAAGTTATGAAGAGCAGAATCAAACTGACATGCATAAGCATGCATACATACATACATACATACATACATACATACATACATAAATACATACATACATAAACACATACCTACACACATACATGCATACATACACACATGCATGCATTCATGCATACATGTGTGTATGTAAGTGACTGTACGTGTGTGTGGTTTTGTAAGAATTCTATTTATGAATATGTTTTGTGTGACGCGTACTGCATTCGGTGCATGCCTTCATTATCACCTCGAGACATATCTGTAAATACGAAATGCATTAAGTTTACTTAGTGCACTGATACACAGAGACATCATGCTGCTTTTATGGGAACAAACGTGTTCACGCCCTGCAATGCATTCAAGCAATTATTCTTTAATTGTTGCCGACAAAGAAACCTGCTCAAATTATATCATTTTGTAAATTTGTATTCTCTTCTGTTAAACGTAACTTATTCTTTCATTCTTCTCACGTAAAACCATGATCACATTGCGCTAAATTTATGGAAGGCTATACGTCATATAACCAAACAAGGAACAGTAATTACAAAGAAACATCGTCAGTTGAGCCAATGACGGAAGCACCTTAATGTCATTCCGTAAGCTAGAAATACCAGCGAAAGAACTTTATAATTACACAAAAGAAGAAGGTTGTATTTTTTCTCAACGTGATCCCATAATTAAATACTGTATATCTGAAACAAATTAAGCTTGAATATATTGCTCTTGATCATGGTTAAAGTGTTAGTTGATTACATCAAGCCTATGCATTAGTGCTACTTCAATTCTTTGAATAAGAAATGACGCAGGCAATGTTATTCTCGTTGGTATGTGACCTCGGAATAAAAGATATCGGAACAAACATGGTGAGGTATTTTCGCCACGCTGTAACGATTCTGTAAACTTACCATAATAACAATTTCTCAGATTAATACAACGCTACGATATTGGTTTCCAACTTTGGAACAAGGCCAGCAATTTCGGAGGACGGGCAAGTTACTTGCCTCAACCCCTCGTACTCAACAGTTAATTAGATTATCGATATCGAGACGATAAAAGTCGAAGTCGACCTTGGAAGAATTTGAAGGCAACTTAAAGACACAAAATTCCGGTGTACCACTGATTTGCCGGCTCGCCACCTTAATATTGAAGGCTACAATATGAGGAACCCAGAGCAGAGCCGCATCACTCTTCTAATTTAAGTGACTGGTAAGGCGGTGAGCTGGCAGAAACGTGAGCACGCCTGGCGAAATTTTTAGCGGTATTTTGTCTGCCATTCGTTGTGAGATCAAATTCCGCCGAGGTCGACTTTGCCTTTCATCCTTTCGGAGTCGATGAATTAAGTACCAGGTCGGTACTGGGGGTCGATCTAATCGACTGGTCCCCTCCCCCAAAATTTCGGGTTTTGTGCATAGAGTTGGAAAGAATATAAGTGACTGGCACATTATTTGATCGAAACCACTAAGATGAAAGGGAAACGTATATTACTATTGAAGTTGTTGAGCATCGGTATCGTTACATGAATAAAATAACGAAGATGACCATCACGACGACAATGATAATGATGATGATGTTGACTAATTAGATGATTGTCCTTTAGTCATCGTTGCTGTTGAAAATGTTGTTGTCCTTGTTGTCATACTCTCTAAACAAATGACTATATACACAAATATATATATATACATATGTATGTATATACGTATGTATATATACACGCAGATATAATATCTAAATGTACGTGACTGCTTGTGTGTGAGTGCGTGCGTGTGCGCTTCTGTGCATTTCTGTGTGGCTGTTGTTTTTTTGTTCATTTCTTAGACAACATCTCAAGAGTTTTACAGCCCTTGAGGAAATGTACTGTAATTTATCTAAACAGTTTCATCGAAATAGTTTTCATTCAAATACGTTACATTATTTGCGAGTCTATCTGTCTATCTCGCTCTTTTTCTCCCATCCTCTTCTCTAAATTTCGATTCATCTATCTATCTATCTATCTAACTAACTAACTAAGTATCTATCTATCTATCTATCTATCTATCTATCAATCTATCTAACTAACTAAGTATCTATCTATCTATCTATCTATCTATCTATCTATCTATCTATCTATCTATTTATGTATCTATCTGTACTAGTCTACCTGTACCGGCTTGTCTCCCACTGGGCAAGAATATTTTGTAAGATTTTCAACTGTATTGTTCATATATCTGCTAGAAAATTTGTGGTTGAATCAACTGAAATTTACATCATATTTGTAATATAAATATATTATTTTTTTTCTGTCTGCTATATGTGTAATAACTTCTATTTTTGTTATTACTTTTTACGTTTGCTGAGGAATACTGCAACAAATCTGTCAAATTAATAAACCTTCATTTTTCATTTTTTTCTTTTTTTTAAGTTGTTTTACATGTGAAATCTAAGTCATTCGCATTCGAGACAAATACGTACTATTGTACGCATATATACATTGACACATGAGGACGTACGTATGTAAGCAGAATAAAAATCCTCATATATATACATATATACAAACATTCATACATACGTACATATATATGCATGTATATATATATATATATATATATATATATATATATATATATATATATATATATATGTATGTATTATGTATATATGTATATTTATATACACATATATATTTTTCTTTTATTTCTTTTACTCGTTTCAGTGATTTGAATACGGCCATTCTGGAGCACCGCCGTTAGTCGAACAAATCGACCCCAGGATTTATTCTTTGGAAGTCTAGTACTTATTCTATCGGGGTTTTTTTTTGACATAAACACGCCAACATTGGCTGTCAAGCGATGGTGAGGAGACAAATACAGACATGCAAATACATTCTGTTCTATATTTCTGAGATGAAGAATTCTGTACACTATTTACATTATTTACATTATTTTCATTGGAAATACACTCCTGCACACACACACACACACACACACACACACATGTATATATATATATATATATATATATATATATAAGCAATGTTAAATCTCTGAACGAGGTGTTAACAGTAACTGCACGATAAAGTGAAGTATATTTGCCATTTAAATGTGGCTGACCCCTAAAGTGAAGTATATTTGCTAAAAGCAACAGTAACATCCACCCTTAGGGGTCAGCCACATTTAAATGGCAAATATACTTCACTTTATATATATATATAATATAGAAAAATGTGAGCAAGAGAAATATTATTCTTAAGATTATAAACCTGGAAAATTACAGAACTACACTTGGAAAAGTTAAGGACAAGTTATTACATCTGGTAAAGTACACAAGATAATTGTTACTTAAAATATTACAGCTGAGGATAAAATTTCAAATACAATATTTATTTTAGAAAATATTAGCTTTTATTAAAACTAAAAATGTTATTACAAGTTATTACTTCTATTTGTTATTATTTGTTACTTCAATTAAAAATGCAAAATATATCAATTATAATATTTTTGCACTTGAAAAAATTTCATTTCTTAAATTATTAATTAATAATTAAAAAATTCAAAATAGGTTATAAAAAATAATAGTAGTACATAATTAGTTAGTACATTAAATAGAATAATACAACAATTACTTATATATTATAGTAAAATTTACCTATGACAACAAATTCACAGTAAAATTTGCTTGAGTTATTGCCTAAGTTATTGTCAAGTCTTCTCATTTTTAGTCTTGACCCAATGCCCATTTTTTATATAATGAATTTGCCTACCATATATACTATTCTACATTGCATAAAACTTTAGCTATATTGGTACTTCTGGTTTTCATATTTTAAGTATTCTAGTGTGTCAATATTTTAACAAAATGATGGTATCCTTTTAAATTATATTGATACATTGTAAATTAAAATCAAATAATTTTTAATATTCAAATTTTATCCTTAGCTGCAAAACTTTAAGTAAAAATTCATTTGTTCTATACTTGACCAGATGAAATAACTTGTCCTGAACTTTTACAAATGTAATAAGTCGTCCTGTACTTTTCCATGTTTATAATCTTAAGAATATTATTTCTCTTGCTCGCATTTTCCCATGTAATCCATTTTTTTTCTAGGCAATACTATTATGCTAAATAATAATATGTCAATTAACAACTTATGATTTTAATTATTTAAAATTTCCTTAATGATGCAGGTGAAATATATTAAAATACCTCCTATAAAGCTGTATTTATAAAAAAGTATAGAACTATATTGTCACCCTCAAATTTGAGAAACAAACGCCCATTACTTTTTTCTTTTAAAATTTCTTTCTTGTCTCAGATATTACTAGAATGTGTTTCCATGATATAATTGCATTAATTAATACAGATGACGTATTTAAACTAACTGCAAATTGGTGGTGTCGATGAAAATTTTATCCTTACCACAATGATGCCGGTGACATACATGAAACGTCCCCTTATATTCATAAAAGAAGTATAGGATTATATTATCACCCTCAAATTTGAGAAACAAACAATCATAACTGTTTTCTTTTAAAACTTCATTACATGAGATTGGTACCATGAAATTCCTCGAATTGAGCTCTGTCATTTAAGCTTAATTAAAATATAATTTGTTTCTGAAATAAAAGAAATTAATTATACTCAAATCCAGGTGGATTTACTTATATTATTTCCATGATATTTGACCTCACAACTTTTTTGATACAAGCTTTTGTCGCATGGGACTAAAGCTATCAAATTTCTCATGCTTTCTTTTATCATTGAAGCTAAGATAAATATATTTTGCTTTTAAAATAAAGATGTTATTTAGATCTAAATTTGATTGGAAGCATTACGTACCTTCCTATAACGTTGCTACACATTTCGGTGTAAGCTTTCTTTCTACGGGATCAAATCTCAATATTTTTATGCCAAAATATAGCTATGAACGAGTCCACTTCAAAAATGTTAACAGTTTTCAATTTGGCTAAGAAGTAAATTAGTGACAAAGCTCTGAATACGCTGCGTGTGAGTAAATTGCGGCCTTAAAAATATTATTCAACTACTACCGTAGTTGAATGATTTATATATATATATATATATATATATATATATATATATATATATATATATATATATATATGTGTGTGTGTGTGTGTGTGTGTGTGTGTGTGTGTGTGTGTGTGTGTTTGTGTATATATATATATGTATGTATGTATGTATGTATGTATGTATGTGTGTGTGTGTGTTCGTATACATACTTATTCATGCAGACTACCCTCCACACGTATTCTTATCTATTAGGTTAGCTGTATCAGGCAGCCAAAAAATGGTGTTGGATGTTTTAAAACTATCTCTTCTCCAGCAGACAATCTGCCTTTTTTCTTTCTGCTTTCATTTCAACACCCAACAACTAAATCATCAGGTCTTCTTTGTATACGTTTTTTGTTGTTGTTTTTGTTTATCTTCTGCTCAAGAGAATATCCGCTCCTCTTTTGCCACCTATCGAAACGTTTCTAATATTTATTAGAAAAAGTTAAAAAAAAACACTCACGCACAAAGTAGGTCGATGACTTGCAAGTGGTGTTATTGTTACTGAAAAGAGCTATTAAAAATGCCGTCATTCAGCTGCATGTGTTTTGTATATGCTTTCTTTAACTCATTTGATGTTGTTATATCCAATCTACGTACGTTGTTAGTTCAAATCTTGCGAAAATTGAGCTTGATTACCGGAGACGATAAAACTTATATTTTTATGAGCATAATTGATATACTCCGGAACTTTGTAAATAGGTTTGCGACTACGGTAAAATTTACTTTTACAATTCTTTTAGTTGTTTTTATTGAGAATAACCATTTTGAGAAACCATTTGGTTCCACGTGAATTTTGTTGCCTTTTCAACTAGAACTGTTTCTCTCCCTGCTGTTGTTGTTGTTGTCGCCATCATTGAGACAGCTATTGTGTTTTGCGATTATTTATATCTGTTTCTTTTACATGCTATGCTTTTCAGTCTCTGTACTGCGACAGTGCTGGGGCATCCCCTTGAAAAATTCCGTCGAACAAATAGACTCCGGAACTTATTTCAAACTCTGCTACTTATTCTAATGGAATCGTGTGCCGAACCGTTAGGTAATGCGTATGTAATAAAAGAAAACCCGTTGTAATGATGAGGTAGGTGCCAAATACACATAGACAAATACTCGTGCGCCTGCGTTCACACACACACACAAACGCTGACATCGAAAGCATGCGGTTGCAAAGTGATCTTCTTGAGCACATAGCCATGCTTGCGCCTTTGTTTGCGTTTTCTATGCCTTTATCAATTGCTTCTAATGTGACTCTATTTTTCTGTTCCTGTTGCTGCTTGTGATGTTATTACTGGTAGGTTCATCGTTGCTATTGTCGTGTTATTACTTAACAGTGATACTATCCGTAATCATTAGTCATGTTTTCTATAGCTGCATTATTCAATGAGAGCTTTCTTTTCGTTGTTTTTTTTCTTCCTTTTCAAAATGACAAGATATAATTTGAGGGTTATTTGATTGCCACTTTTACCAGATTGATAGACTGTGGGAGGTTTCTACATTATCTACGTGCGAAGTATGGCGGCTTGGAGAAAGGAATTGTCTTGAGGGACCGGAGGAAGAAAACATGAGAAGGGTTATGGATTGCTACTTTTATCAGATTGATAGACTGCATGGAGGTGTCTACATTATTTACATGCGAACTATGACGGCTTGGAGAAAGGATTTAACTTGAGGGACCAGATGAAGAAAACAAAGGAAGGGAAATACAATGGGAGTATGTAAGTGAGAGAAAATTACGATAAAATAGAGACAGAAGTGGGGTCAAGGACAATATGGGGAGACAGGTAATGTTGACAGAGTAAGTGATAGAAACGTAGAAGACGAAATCAGAAAAGTGCAGAGGAAAGAAGGCGATAAAATATGATGAGGTAATAGAAAAGTTGTTTATTCTTTCCTGTCATGTCGGATGACAGTTTTACAAGACGTTCCATCCGTTTTATGGTAATAAATTCCACAGATATTCAGCGTCGCTGTTTTGGTTGTTGTGGCTGTCGTTGTTGTTGTTGCTGTTGTTTAGCTCGAGGTTAGTTCGAGTTGGTCAAAAGCGTTTCAGCTGTGAACATCAACCCTTGCTATTAAACACAGAGGGTGAGTTATAAGATTTTACGATAATTTGGCTACAGATTTTACACGATGGAAATTTTGCGTAGGATTCTTGAGTGCTTAAGTGTTCTCTTCCATAGTTTGATTAATTAATTTATGGATTTCATACCATATTATTATATTTGTTGATTTCATTTGTCTGTCGACGTTTTAGCTGTTCGCATTCGTGCATCAATGCGCGCGTGCACACACTCACATACACACAAACAGACGCAAACACACGCACATACACACACAAACGCACACAAACACATGCACAGAGGGTGTCCATAAATTATCTTTAAAAATTGTAAACTTCGTGAGAAAATAAAAATTAAGGATATGTAAGTCAGCTCGGTTTATTGGCAAACAAAGATAATTCTATTAGAACCGTCTCAATACATCCACGTAGACTCCATTGTTTGTACGCAATGCGTGTACGTTGATAAAGGCAGATTGTGGAAGTTGTAAAGGCAATTTATGAACACTTTGTTTACTGAGGAAGACCTGGAGGATTAAGAAGCTAGCTGCAGAATCGTGAGCTCTCACGTTTGATAATACTACGAGGCTTGTTGTGCAAGTGTCTTTAGGCCCGCGGTCTGAAGGAAAACGCGAAAATCATCATAGGCGCTGCCTATCTTCCTTCTTCAAATTATGCACAAACATCCAAACACAATCTTTCTTTCTCTCTCTCTTTCCCTCTTTCACATATGCACACACACACATTCACATACACACTACAAACATTTCCAGAAGAACAGGGATGTGAAGGAGGATATGCAGAGAATTCTCTGATTTCCTTTGCTTTTGAAGTTATATATTTTACAGTGTAAAATTTACAGATAATTTTCAAGCCTATATTATCAATTCTGGGTTGTCCATTTTTACGATGTTCTACCTAAAGGTAAGACGAAACCTTTTCGTGTTCGCTGCCCGCATACATCTTTGCCAGCATATATTTCAGTGAAGCTTATATGTATGTATATATATGTATATAAGCTTCAGTGAAGCTTATATATATATATATATATATATATATATATATATATATATATATATATTCATTTAATATTGGACGACACTAAATTCTGAATATTGTTGGCACCAATATTTCAATTCTTATTGTCATAAAATAATTCCTCATGCGTTTCCATTTCAGACTAATTCGAAAAAGGCTGGGTTGATATCTTAAATATTATTCATGCTAAGATTTTTGTTGCTGACCTTAACCACCAACCTGTATCCAATGAATATATATATATATATATATATATATATATATATATATATATTATACACACACATATATGTGTGTGCGTGCCTGTGTTTGTGTATACGTATATATACTCAAAGGAAATAAGTGCACCGATACACTGACGTCCGACGGTAGTTATACAAGAACAATTTTAATGAAGTATCTTCTTTATACTCAACAGGTCTTACTTCACTTAATATTCTTTTCCCCAAATCCCTTTGTAACCAAATTCAGAAAGTGACATTTAATCGCATAAAGCTTACGTGGAAGACAAAGAGAAGCCTCAGATATTTTGACGTAACAACATTCATGCCTTCACCTTTTATAAATACGCGTTGTACTGTGAATGGAAACCAGCTGTATGCTCAAACAGGCATGACCTTCCCGCCAATCAACATATGTCTGACACGCTTCGACACAATATATCTACGTTTAAGAAATATAATATTTACTTGTGTGACAATAAAAGACGACATGGCTGCCATTTTTTCTTCACTGCAATCATTTGGCTTCATCGAGGTGTGTACTACACTACGTATAAATTATACACATGATATATGTATGTATCAATATAATTTTATATATATATATATATATATATATATATATATATCCTTTAGAGACACTTAGAAATATTAATAACTCTCTCTCTCTCTCTCTCTCTCTCTCTCTCTCTCTATATATATATATATATATATATATATATATATATATATATATGTATGTATGCATATGTATATAATGTATGTGTGTTTGTGTATGCGTGTATATGTGTGTGCATGTGTGTTTCATTGCGTATCTCTGAACAGAGTTGTGTATTGTCTGCGTAAATATGACCATAGTTATGCATACACATACACACACACACAGAAACACACACACACACACATATATACAAACGTAAATAGAAATGCAGATATGTGTGTGTGTGTGTGTGTGCATGTTTGTGTGTATTTATGTATGTATTAAATTCAATAGGCTTCGACGACCTCCATTAACCCATTTATACATATCGACTTTTTTTTTATTTGTTACCATCGTTATTGTTGTCGCCAGCTATCTTTATTAATATTAACTGATGTCCTTGTTATTGTTGTTGCTGCAGTCGTTAACGTAGTGGTGTTCATTGTTGTTGTTGTTGTTGCTGTCGTTGTTCTCTTGAACCAAACATAATCCAGGTGTTGCCAGTACCAATCGAAACATCTAACAAAGAGTCAAGCTCGTTAAAGTCATCTCGGACGTAGATCCTCTTGTCCGCCATATTTAGCCCTTGACTAATTCTGATTGAACAGTCCAATGGTGAAAAGCTTTGCAGCCATGACCATTCCAACTTTTTTGGCTTCTCACATGCTACATTGCTTAATGTGCCATTCATAATTTAACACCTTCGGGTGTAATTTTAGAACCCTAACTCACTGTATCAACACAGAAGCAAACGTTAGCGTTGTAATTGTGCTAATGGCTGTTGTGATTGTTATCTCTGTTGTTATTGTAGATATTGTGTTTATTGTGGTAGTTGGTAACAGCACGTTATTGTTCTGTTCTATACAACCCTCCCCTCCCTCCTCCTCTTCCCCATCATTATCCTTATCATATTATTATTATTATTATTATTATTATTATTATTATTATTATTATTATTATTATTATTATTATTATTATTATTATTATTATTATTATTATTATTATTATTATTATTATCATTATTATTATGGTGGCGAGCTGGCAGAATCGTTAGCACGTCGGGCGAAATGATTAGCGGTAATTCGTCTGCCGCTTCGTTCTGAGTTCAAATTCCGCCGAGGTTGACTTTGTTTTTCAGGTTCGATAAAAAAAAAAAGTACCGGTAAAGCACTGTGGTCGATATAATCGACTATTCCTCTCCCCCAGAATTTCTGGCCCATTGTGCCTAGAGTAGAAAGGATTATTATTATTATTATTATTATTATTAATGATATTTTCCATGCTATTATTTTACTGCTTTCTCTGATGTTGCGTTGTGGCAGTAGTGAACATTGTCGGTTCTATTTATATTCTTATAACTGAGATATTTCTATGGCTGTTATGTTTTTCATGTTGTTTTTCTTTTCGTTGTTGTTTTTCCCTAGTGTTATTCTCATGGCTGCTGTTGCCGCTATTCAAATCGCTGAATCGTTCATGATTCTCTAGTCGATCCTTCCATTAGTTTCATTGTAGAACAAGCAAACATATCTACATAAACTTATTCATTATTATGTTGCCAATGGAGAAAAACCACTACCCCGACCATCTATCCCTTTATCATCCCTGCTGACAATAGTTTAGCCTCTATCAGACCACTTAGAGTGACGTCATTAGTAAATCACTTGCTTTGACAGATATCTGATACGTTACATAAATATTTACGGGGTTTCATTCTCGCTCTCTCTCTCCCCTCACCTCACCTCTATGCCTCAGTCTGTCTGCTTCTCTTTTCAATTTTATTTCTTTATATGTTCATCTCTCTCTCTCTCTTTCTTTAATATTTCGCTGCCTTTTTCTCTCTTTAGCTTCTTCTCACGGTTAACTTCTAACGCGATTTCTCGTCTCTTTCTTTTTCGCTTTGTAATTTTCAATGATATGTTCATGTTACCGTCAATCTACATGAAGATTGTGCTGCTACGACTGGTGGTGGTCGTCACGATGACGATGAGGTGCAGCAGGAGCGGAGAAGATGCAAATGGAAGACAATGGAGATATTTGTTGTGGTTGATATTAGTGGTTAGTTTGTGTAATTAAACGTTCACAAAAATGGCAGTGGTTGTAGTAAGACAATAACCAAATAGCAGAGGGAAATAGCGAAGATCGTAACTTTTCCGGTGAGTGTTCTTCATCAAAATTAGAAAGAAACCTGGAGCATGCGTAGATTAAGATGGAGCAATACAGAGTGCATATAAAGTGTGTATATAAAGTGAAAGAAAAACTAAGGGTTAGTACGTAGGAACAAGTTACGTTTTATGTATTTATATGTGTGAATGTTTTTCAGTGTGCAAATGTATGTATGCATGCATGTATGTGTTATGTTCTACACGGAAAATTCTAACAATCTATTGATGACGGCCAGCAAACCGAAATTACTAAAACGCCGTCATATGCTAAATAGGGAATAGTGAGTGATCCTCCTTTTAAGTATTAAATTGTTTTTTCTGTATAACTACACGTAAAAGGAAGCGTTGATATATGTATATATATATATATATATATATATATATATATATATATATATATATATATATATATATATATATATATTGATAGTAATGGTAAGACAGCAAAAGAATGAAAGAGACCTCGATGTTATGTAAATAGAGGAATTTATCTGTAAATATATGTGACAATTATTCGGTAGCCATGATAAAACTCCGACATTCGAAAATCGGAGTTTTATCATGGCTACCGAATAACTGCCACGTATTATATTTTTTACAGGTATATATATATATATATATATATATATATATATATATATATATATATATATATATATATATATATATATATATATATATAATGGCTGATGATATAATTACCACGCAGCTTTATTCTATTAAAAATCTTGAAGGCAATGCTCCAGCATTGCCGCAGTACAATGACCGAAAGCAAGTAAAAGATAAAAGACGAAAGTCTGCTATACATAGCTGTGGTAGCAGCATCAGCAACAGCAGCAACAACAGCAGCAGTAGTAGTAATAGTAGACACAGAAATAATCAGCAACAGGAGCATTGACGTAGTTAAACAGAGTTTATGTCTGTTGAACTTTTACCCCTTTGCAAACATTCGGACGCGTGTGTATAAGCATATAAGTCTCTCTCTTTCTCTTTTTATATATATATATATATATATATATATATATATATATATATATATATATATATATATATATATATATTATACGTATGTAATTGTGTGAATACGCAAGTATGCATCCTTGTGTGTGCCTCTATGAGTGAAAGTTTTTTTGTATGTGTGTCTTAATAACATATATAAACGAAGCGATGGACACAATAACAGTTTCAACTTGATTTATAAAATATACTGGTATGTATATAAAAATTCTGTGTGAAGGGTGGGAGTCGGTCATAAGATTTATTTGCTTACAGACTGGAAATTGTAAAACGATAGACTGTCGAGACTGTTTCCAACACAGAATAAATAATAAAGCGAACTTTAAAATAAAGAAAGTTTAGATTTACAGATGGCAACCTATTTTTATGATCAAAACAAAATCATTCTCGTCTGCTTGTCTTTCATTGGTTTGACTTAGATTTCATTTTGAAAGTCGCATGTGAATAATATTTCTTAGGCTTTGTATATAAATGTGTTCATTTAGGTTTTGTATATAAGTGTGTTCATTTTTAGATGAATAGACAGACAGATACGTATACACACAGGCCAGACATACGAACTAGTAGATGGGCAGATAGGTATACAAATAGATAATTATATGACTACATGAATAGGTAAATTTTATACATCGATGAAAAAAAAAACCTTGAAAACATCATTGAGAGCAGGGAAACACTGTTACATACATGCATACCTAAGTACATAAACACACACATACATGCACGTGTATATATATAGAACGAGAGATAACAGAAAGAAAATATAATAAATGAGGCGATCTAAAGAACTAATGTTTAAGAAGTAATTTAATAACAAGCGGTTTTTTAATAAAACCTTTTTATTTGCTGCTTTTATGCATCAAACCCAGAGCTCATTTATTCAGGTAAACTTAATATCTTAGACCACCTTAGTTAATACAGACTCTTTGACTATACACACTCTATCATATTCCGTCTAGTGTTCACTATTAAGACACCCCAGTTTAAAAAAAACTCTGTCCATTTACGTTATAATTAGTTACAAGTAGTAGTACGATGGATTCGCTCACCAATTTCGACCCAAGTGTCTTCCAGTTCGCTCAACTGATGTACTTAATCAATAAAGTATAATATAAAGCGATACGTATTCCGTTTATATTTACAGACCTCAAACAGAATTCAAGCAAATCTCTGTCTAAGATGTCGGCCTTGTTTACTCAATATGGCAATCCGAATGACTGAATTTACAAACTCCTTTCGATGTTGCTACTCTATGCACCAAGTGTCCCCCTAACCGTAGGGTATGCAAGGAGTTTTCGTCCCCACAGTTTGATTAATATAGATGGACTCCTTGATATTATGACGATGTTATAAAAGACGTTTGCATCAAGTACTAAACATTCCTGTTTGCCGAACTATGATAACAAAACAGCTTCTGATCATTTGTCTAGGCCTGTACCTGCAATGCTATCATTATTGATCAGTAAAAGGAAACATTATTTTCTTACCATGCCCTGCATTTTTTTCTGAACCATATAAATGATTTATTTCCCGAATTTACTTGATTGGGAATTTATTTTATTGAGCCTAGAGCCTAATATAACGAAAATCACAGAATCTGAACAAAGACCACAATTAGGCATTTCGTCCGATATACTAATGATTCTGCTAAACCAACACCTTCAAAGAATACATTGACAGATATTTTGTGCGCTGTGTCATTTGATGATTTAGCTTGGGTTTCGCCAGAAGGAAGTGAAACAGATGCCATATAGCAAAACCGGTAATAGCAGACTGAATGCGAAAGAAAGACAAAAAGAAAGAGAGAGGCAGGTAAGATTCGTATATTAAGACTGACATACAGATAATGTGCATAATATAAAAAAAAAACATTAAATCTGGCTTCAGTCATAGAGATAAAAAAGGTGTTAACTATGCAAACCATGTTTCTTACACTCAATGGTAATCAAGACAAATCTTTCGAGAACCTAAGGAAAATATATAACTATCCAAAAATGTGTCTTACATTGGTATGTATTATTAAGTATAACAGATAATTTATTTTCCGTGGCAGCGTTGTAAAAATGTTTATATCGTTTTGATCAAAGCATAACCCCTTATTTCTATTCCAGTGTGTGTATGCTTCTGTTTGTGCTAGCGTATGTGTACGATTAAAATAAATTTATTGTTGGTTAACATAGTATTTGACAGTGAATACATTGACAAAACGTGTATTCACATGGGAGGGTATAGACCTTTGCCTTGATACCATGGAACTCGGTGCCAAACATTCTTCATTAAAATACGTCGGCGTAATTAACCACAACAGTACGTGACTTGCACGGAGGTAAACTCCACATTTGTATCTCTATTATACCAATACACATCGAAATTTATATTCATTTTGAATCCCCAAACATGTGCAGTTCTTGTTAAGAATGTGTACTTTGAATCGACAGCGAATATATTATATGGCGGAATCTCTTCTTGTGATATAGTTCCGAGAGTAACACTATAGATCTAGTACGTTCAAACACTTTTGAAGTGATGTATTAATATATTAATGAAGAGGTCTCTCTCATTTACTTTATGATGTGTAAATTATTCTATAAAATTTGTAATCAGCTCGTTTATTTTCCCTTCTAACTATTAAGCTGTCAAAATACATAATAACTCCTCGACCATATTAACTTCACACACGTGGCTTGATACCGCAATGAATATACTGAAAGTACACAGAATCAAAGAGCAAACCATCTATCGACAACACTCGTCCACACACACACACACACACACACACACACACACACAGAGACACACACACATATATATATATATATATATATATATATATATATATATATATATATATATATATTTATACGGTCACGCGCGCACGCACATACACTCACAAACAGGTGTATAAATATAATCATACGCATTTATGGCTTGGATAATATTGCATAAATGTAACAAATATGTGCTTAGAGAAATAACCCAGAGTAGACAGTCTCGTGTATTTGAAGAACTAAAACAAATAAAGCTATATCAAATATTATACAAGATATATTCTTGTTCCAGCGAACCTATCCTCGTTTCCAGAGCAAACAGAACAGCTCTTTGGTGGAATTTGGAGCAAACCGTTGATGAGAAGTGGAGGCAATATCATGAATAAGAATTCTCCGAAATTGTTATGCCAGAAAGGAAAAGAACATTTCAAATTGAAAGAAGTGGGTAACTGTGGAGATATGTTTCTTCTAAGTATATAATCGTCAGCAAAACAAATGTCCCAGCTCATTTCTAAGTACCTCAGCGAAGTACTTAGACATGCATTTTATCTTTTATTTGTTTCAACCAATGGAGTGCAACCATACCGGGAAACAACTTTGAAGTGTTTAGTCAAACACTGGTACTTATTATATCGGTTCCTTAGTCAACTGCTCAGTTACAGGGACATAAACAGACCATTACAGTTAGCCAAGCGATGGTGGGAGAAAACACAAACTCACAGATAGTTATATATATATATATATATACGACAAGACGACAAGCTTCTTATAGTTTGCGTCTCTTCACGTTCACATTTCGAATTTCATCGAGGTCAACTTTGTTTTTTATTTTTATTGATCGATAAAATAAGTTCAAATTGAACTCAGAACGATGAAGTCGACTAGTCAGTCCTTCAACTCATAACAGAAAGAATTATTATTATTGCCATTTGAAGTGAGAATAACCCAAGATAAAAGTCAATTCTACTAAGGGGGCGAGGTGGCAGAATCGTTAGCACGCCTTGCGAAATACTTATCGGTATTTCGTTTGTCTCTACGTTGTGAGTTCAAATTCCGCCGAGGTCGACTTTGACTTTCGGGGTCGATAAATTAAATACTAGTTGCTTAAGTTGCGTATTGGGGTCGATGTAATCGACTGGGCTCCCTCCTCCAAAATTTGGGGACTTGTGCCTTAAATAGAAAAGTCAATTTTACTCAGTTTTAAACTGCGTTACGTTCCACAAACAAACTCTAAAGCTGGCACTTCACAGAATTAATTGCAAAAAAGCTAATAATATTAGCATCATCTAGGAGAGTTTCATTCATACATATTAAAATCATTTACCTTCAGCATTATCTTTCATTTTTACATTCTTCCTATTAATTTTATTTTTAGCAATCGTATTTTTATTGCTTTCTTTCAACACAGGACTAAACGAAGGCCTGCACGGCTTGGATATATCCAATATTTTGTTTTGAATTTATATTTTCTATTACATGGAAATTATTTTATGTTGTATCGCACAGTCCATTCGGAGCCAAGCCATAAGGGTGTTGTACTTTCACACAACACTTTACAGTACCTATTGTTGTTAATTGCTATATGTTTTGTATAATTGTATGACTTGTAGTTTTGATTATGCATATGTCTTTACTCATTTTATTCATTCAAAAGCCATCTATTATTATAGGTATTCTTTCCATTTACAGTTCACACTCCTGGTTGCTTCAATTTCCAGGTTATATATTTTTTTCATTTCTAGTTCAAATTCTTTATCAATTATTTGGAATGAGACTTCGATTAGGGAACTCACATTTTCAGTGTTGTAAAAGCACATGGATTAGTATTTAGGGTTTTCGGCCCACGATTGTAAGGTCGTCAGTTTAATTCCTGGCGATACCTTCTGTCCTTGAGCAAGACACTTTATTTCAAGTTGCTCCAGTCTACTCAGCAGGAACAAAATGTTCAAAGCGCCAGCCTTGCCACATTCCGTGTCACGCTGGGAACTACGTTAAGGATACACGTGTGTGTGGAATACTCAGCCACTTGAATTTCACGAACAGGCCGTTCTGTTGGTCGGATCAACTGGAACCCACGTCGTCGTAACCGACGGAGTGCCACTTTCTGGGGTGCTACTGACAATAATATCTAACACATTTCCTTAGATCCCTTTGACTGTGACGATTGCTATTATCAAAGTACGGTCGTGTCATAATTCTAGGAGACCTTTGCGAGTGTATTTATATAACAGCTGTGTTTCTAAAGATTTACAACTTATTAGCTGTATGAATGATTTCCTTTTCACGAGTTTAGTGAATCAACGTGTAGTTCTATTTTTAACTTTTTAACTTTGCCTCTTCTTTTTCCAATAATCAGTTTCTTCAATCTTTGTTTTGTATTTGTTGGCTTCCTTGAAGACACAAACAGGTTTTTATACTTGCAGTTTTAAATATTATTATTATTATTATTATTATTATTATTATTATTATTATTATTATTATTATTTTCATCATTATTACTATTATTCTTATTGTTGCTGTTATTAATAAAATAATAACAACAACAACAACAGCAACAACAATAATAATAATATATATTATTATTAATATTGTTATAGTCGTCATTCTCACCGTCAAAAACGTCATCGTCCTTATTGGCATAATACCCATATTGATCATTATCAATATTCTAATATTTAAATAGACTGTGAATGTATTTTCATAAGGTTATTTATTATACGAAACATTTGCAATATTTCCATTGAATATTTCACAAATACTTAAATTGTACAAAAAAATAAAATAAAAAATAAAATAAAATTTATTCACACGTCACAAAATGCTGGAAGCCCAGACATTTAGAAGATAATGCGAACATTGTGGAGATATATACACATATTGCTCTGAAAATAACAGTAAATTTATTTCAAGAAAATTTTCCCGAAAAATCAATATTAAAATTTATATAATGGAAATATTTATATATTCTTGCTATTCTATTTCATCATCACTTTCCGCACTCTGATTATTTCCCCGTGCTCTTTACTGCTGAAGAGCGCAGGCTCGAAATGTAAAAGACTTTCTCATCTTTCCGAGCGTTAAACTGATACACCTGTTTGTTGTTTACACACCTACCTTCGTCTTTTGTTTTTTTGTTTTTTTTTTGTAAATCCCAACTATATATATATATATATGAACTCCAACCACGCTTCGTGGTTCGCTACCTCAACAACTCTTTTATAGGATCCAGTGGCTAAGGACATCATCAGGAGGAACCACGTCCAGTTTTGGCTCCTACTCCTCCACCACTTTCGACGTGACGGGCCCCCACTTTTCGGAGATGTCTTCAGCTTTGGCACTGAATGCGTTATTTTGCTTTTTTATTTAGCTTTTTGTTCTTTGGTTTCTCCGATGCAGCGTCAACGAATGTCAGCTGTCGAGTGACCACCCTGCCAAATTTCCCTTTAAATTCTCTCCGGTAGGCTCCAGCAGCCACAGCCAGCTAAATATCAGGTGACACAATCTAAGCTTCAACTGACCAATGGAGGAGAAGGACGCGTAGTTTTGGCATCACAGCAAACCACAACACATATCCAAGGCACACAGAGCTGCGCTAGGTAGTGAAGTGAAAGCACGTTATAAAAATAAAACTACTGAACAATAATAATAATAATGGTAATAATAATAATAATAATAATAATAATAATAATAATAATAATAATAATAATAATAATAATAATAATAATAATAATAAATCAGTACCAACAACAACATCAACAGACATATTAATAAATATCAGACAAAAAATAGTTAACAAAATAATTTGGTTTAACATCACAGTGACTCTTAAAAAGAACATAAGTACCAGTAAACTCTAATTTATCAGCTAAGTATTTTTGGAAAAAGAAATACATAATATAAAAATTTTAACTATAATATTGTTTAATTAAGTCGTACGAATAATATTTCTACACATAAAGCAAATATTTACATTGAAAAATGTTTTAACATCTATCATTTACTCACTTGTTATAGCATTTTAAATTATATATGAAATGATTTAAATATCTCCAAAACATACTTCAGAAATCTTTGAAAGGTTCTTCGCCATAACAATGTTGAAGTGTATATGTCTTTGTTTTTTTTTAATAAATAAACGCTATAAAGCGTTTTGTAACATATAGATGATAAATGTTATGTTTGTATTTCAGAGGATACTAAAATATTATTCTATAAGAATTTTATCTTAAACGCCTGTTTAAAGTTAGGTTTTTATCTCCTTATATCGAATATTAGCGGAAATGCGGTGATTGGCTGGCAGGTTCGTTAGAACGCTAAAGAAAATTTACGACGGCATTTTTCCGGCTTTACGTTCTGATTTCAAATAGTACCCAGGAAGACTTTATTTTCATTCTTTCTGGGTCAATGTGATTGACTAGCCTCCGTCACTCCCAAAATGTTCCTGCTGTAGGAAGGATTATTAGTTGAAATATTCAAAACTGCTTAAAGTTTAACGGGTAACAATACGCCGCCCATATTGATGCACCCTCGAAGTGAATCAAATCCCTTCCTTTGTTAAAACGATTCTCCAACTTTTCAAAAAACCACATTTGCTTTCATGATAAAAACTTCCAGTTATAATGTGAGTTCAATTAATAACTTCCAACATAATCGGTTGTCCGCTGATGCACAAAAAAAAAAAAAAAATCGTGTTATTTTTGAGATGGTCCTATCACCGCGCGCACCTTGACACATTCCTACTGAGAAGAAAAAAATAAAGGCCACAATTGGAAACGTCTCTGCAGGTCGAAAGCTGATCTAAAACGTTATCTTCTTTTTGATAGCTTGGGATAAAAATTGATCCTTTCTCATCTTGTATGAGGAATACTGAATGTCTTCAAGCAATACCTGCCTGATAAGAAACTCAGACACACCCATGTCCCTGGCAATGGACGCGATTAACTTGGAGGGATCGTTCTCAATCATGGTCTGGTCCTCACCAAGGAATTCAAGAGTTCTTTTCATATCAGAGCGATCATATTGAGTTTTCCGAGCTACCGTACCTTCCTAATCACCATTAGCCTCATCCAACTCTTAGTGAATTTTCTGCACTGTCATCAAATTGTTACCCAAACACTCTTAAATGGTCGTATTAGAGATTCTGGCACGATTGCCAAGCAATACAGCATGTCGTTTCCAAATTTCTGGCAGAGTGAATTGCGTCACGGTGCTGTTTTCCTCACCGATGGTGCCCAACGGGCTCTACTATACTCTGTAGTCGACAAAATCAAAAACAAACAATGCCCATGCACGCAATGAAAGATATAACATGGCAGCAATTTACCCATCGTACCCTGTATATATACTGTACGATACAAATAAGTCAAATTTTTGAACGCAGAGTTGCCGTTAGAACTGCAGAAATATATATATTTAGAGTTTCCATTTTCATATATATACATTGACTCCAACAAAGGACAAATATGTAATGACCATTATTTATACCTTGCCTTACACACACACACACACACACACACACACACACACACACATATATATATATATATATGTATATATATATATATAGGTATATATATATATATATATATATATATATATATATATATATGCGTAGGTATATGAAAAATATTTCTAGCATGTCATGTCGAACTACCAAATAAAGACTCTACTTTTATCGTTTACCTTATGTTGTGGTAGTAGTAGTAGTAGTAGTAGTAGTAGCAGCAGCAGCAGCAGCAGTAGCAGCAGCAGCAGCAGCAGTAGTAGTAGCAGCAGCAGCAGCAGTAGCAGCACCAGCAGTAGTAGTAGTAGTAGTAATGCTTGATTCAGTCCAGATCAGCCACGATCAATCAGACTTATAATCGAAGGCACACCGGAAGAAACATTTTCCTTATTGCCCCATCTCCTCACCTTCATCATCCAGCAGACAGTTTCTTATGACTTTGGTGCTTCTTTAGCAGGATACTTGACTGCTATTTCTGCCATGTCAATATCATCCCTATACAGACTTACACAGTAGTATCTTTTTTTTTTTGCTGCCAGCATTTATAATGGTAGGTCAACATTTAAACGAACTAGTTCACGATTTTTTTTGTACTTTATTCTCAATTCCTCTTGTCTTCACTTTAGCACCTGAATTATTTGCTTATAAATGTTCTATTTCTCGAACAGTTAACGTAATGCATTGCAGTTTGAGCAACTGAGAAAAAAAAACAACTTATTAAAGATTTCTAGTACCCTTTCATCTCTATATATACTGTGATATTTGAAGAGTAAATGATGAAATGTTATTTCTCTCCATTTCTGAAGAATTGAATTTACACTGTATTGTTTATGCTTGTAGTGTTCAATAAAAGCAGCATAAAAGTTAACTATATTTCTATAGAAAAGCATAGCTTTGATAGTTGAAAGCAATAGGATTAATTAAGAGTACTTCTACGTACAAGTGAAAACAACTGTTAGAATCAAACTACATCAGAACAATATCATGTCTATTTATTGACTAGTGCCTCATAAAGGCACATTAGCGTATCGATAGAAGGTGCTATGCTAAAGATGAATTATATCGAACACACAGGAAATACATTTCAGAGCGGTCGATACAGCATATCGATTTCTAAGTGTACGTGGTCAGTCAACCTCCTAGAAAGAGTAGACAAATCTCATCATATCAGACAGTAGGGTCTTAAAACTGAGAGGACATTTTGCGTAATGTAAATCTAAGTACATTGTACCTGAAAAGAAAATGACAGGCTAACCATAACGAAAAGGTATTTGATTATAAGTTCGGTCATCAGAGTTGACATGAAGCTTAAAAATTAACAAAAGTTTACAAGAACCCTCCAGAAAACAATGAAACAAACAAAACAATCAAACTGAATGGGAGGACGACATTCTCTACCAGAATGGGAGGACTGCAATCGATTGGTCATTAATAATTAACAAATGAATGGTAATCCAATTATTCGTGTGTTAATGTAACTATATTGTGTTTCGAGAATAATTTGTTGTTTGAATAGTAGTTGTTATTATTATTGTTTTTGTTGTTGTTATTATTAAGTCGGCGTGCTGGCAGAATTGTTAGCTCAGAACTGTTTCTTCAGGTGTGTATGTTCTGAGTTCAAATTCCGCTAAGTTCGATTTGCTTTTCATCTTTTCTGGGTCGATGAAATAAGTACCAGTTGAGAACTAGGTCGATGTGCTCGACAAGCCTCCTCCCACCAAATTTCAATCCTTGTGCCTATAGTAGAAACGATTAGCATTTTTATTGTACTAAAAATGCTATTACGTAACAATGTAGTTAGGAGAAATGTTATATGAAAATTCGTTGACTACTAAGCGCTACAAATCACAAGAATCTCCTTACGGATTCTCGCAGAAAGTTGGAGGAAATAGGTAAATGTTCAGGTAACGTAGACTCATGGACTCAAACACCAAAGTCTTTCAATGACCTTCATAAAAAATAACGAGTCCATGAAAATGTATTGTTTTATTTGCGCTGTTGTATATTAGGGAGAAATATGATAGTGGCTTTCTTACGAGCCTCCAGGTGAAACGAAATCGGTTTTGGCAGGCTCATTTCTGTTGATATAACAGACACACATACAAACGTGGAGTACACACATACATATGTCCGTGAGAGTGTTAATATAGCTATGTTAGTTAATCGGCCATTACAGAACAGAATCTTTTGTAGGATTTTTCAAATATTGAACGTGGATCTATGTAAAGTGCCGCAGTGAATCCATTCACTAATGTACCATAAACTAACTTAATTATCCTATATTGTTACGGATATATTTAGTCTACAATAATAACGAGTTCTCTGTGTTTTGCCTCTGCTATCAAACATTGGAAAACCTATATACACATATCTTTGCAAAGTCAGCAAATGGACATATTTAGATATATAAAATACTATTTTTCATAAAACATGCTTTTAGATCGTTTTGCTTTCTTAAGTAATGCATGCGTTAAGCTTTAGAAATTACTGTATATATTTGGAAATGCATTTTGGTTCATATTTCCATTAATTAAGTCTTTTGTTAGACTATTGTCATAAAGTGTATACCGACAATGTTATTTTGCTTATATCGAATATTACATTATCATTTCGAAGTGTTTATTTCGTACGTAGTATGCATGTTAATATGAGGGATTTATAGCGGACTGTAAAAATACTGACTTTATATTTAATTATAAAATATGACATCTATGAGAAATGTTTCCTTAACCTGGTAACAAAACATAGTATACGATCGCTAAGATATATGCTAGAACGTATGAATATTAAATAGAAATTTCTAAGGCTAATAGCACAGGAACTTTCGTTTGTATAGCAATATATGGAGACTAGCAGTTTGCAGCGATTGTCTATTTAATATTATTGCAATGTTGTTATGTGAATAGTTTATGCAATATTTCATCACGGTCTACTAATTCTTTTCCTCCAAACCTTTTCCCTTTATCACACGCCCTCTCTTCACACACACACACACACGCTAACACACACACACACACACACGCTAACACACACACACACACACACTAACACACACACACGCTAACACACACACACACGCTAACACACACACACACACACACACACACACACTAACACACACACGGAAGACATTTATGTGAGTATCAACTACAATTTTGTCTTTCTACCCCTCGTAATCCGTCCACGTTTCTCTCACTTTAGATGCTTCTACTTAATCACATATAATGAAAATGGAACATAATCACATGGATTTGTGTATTATAAATGTCATTGTATATGTGCGAGCATAATAATAGAATGTAAGTATCTAATTTCTCTGTGTGTGGCACCCTAGGCAAGTGTCTTCTATTATAGCCTCGGGCTGACCAAAGCCTTGTGAGTATATTTGGTAGACGGAAACTGAAAGAAGTCCGTGGTATATATACATATATATATATATATATCTTTTTTCTAGTCCTTCAATCCCGCTGCCCCCTACCCATCTCTTCTCCTTCCACGTGACCAGTGTCCGGCCAACCATGATCTTTCTTTCTTGGCCTGACATCTGCAACATTAAATAATGCTTATTTTAACGACCCCGAAATTATAAAGGCAACGACAACTTCGGCGGAATTTGGACTCAGAATGTAGACGGGCGAATTACCGTGAAGCATTCCTCGTTTATGAAGACAATTAATTATTTCTAACATAAACAAGGGGCCAGAAATTAAGTGGGAGGGAGCTTAATTGATTACATGATGCCCCGAACCTGACCGGTACTATAGCAATCCCGAAATGACGAAATGCAGAACGCCTATACATATAACCTCAATAATAAGATGAACTGCTTCAAACTGGAACAGCTTTCTTTAGAGCTAATCTGGAGTTAAGCAACATAAATAATATCAAAAGCTACCCCTTACTTGTTATATTACTGGATTGCAAGGATTTCCACAATTCTAGATTCAATCCCAGATTGAAATCGCTGCAATGATTTTAACACCGCTTTGTATTATGTCTGAATACAAGAAACGTTTGTAAATCATGATGATGCCGTTTCTTTGTTAATTCTCATTCGCGTCTGTGACTAATTCTATAGTGTATTTTAAGATATCTGAAATACGGAGATAAATTCCAATCTTGACAAGTAGCTTTGTGTAGATTTCATTCCATCAAGTATTGTAACTCGGCGAAGATCAAAACACCCAAAGCGAGATATAGTGGAAAATTAAGTGAAATGGTTCGGGAAGGTATAGTTAAGGTGTCTAATGTTTCGTTAAAATTAGTTTGAAAATACATCACAGTTCTTTTTTCTACATTGTTTACAAGCATTCATTAAACTCGTTCAATTTAAAAAAAAAAACAACAAGAAACTTAGTTTATTTGGAAGGTAGTTACAAACGTTGATTTTATTTATCAAAATAAACTAAGCGTGATTTAAGACAGAAGAGTTAAACTTCGAAAAGCGCAACAAGCTGTAAAATACCTGACAGAAATGATTTTAAAAAATCACAGAGAAGCGATTTATTCTTTCTTTCATGAGAAAGTAAAGAAATTTAAGTCGAAACTAAGAAAATGAAAGAAAATAGAACAGCTGGCATTACAGGTTATAGAATTACTATGGCAACACTATGAGAAAAAGTGAACGAACAAAAACATGTTCTGTGATCAGATCAGAGTAAGATGTTCGTTTATACTTTTCTTTTGTTTCTTACAAGGAAAGCGATGAAAAGTGCGGTGTGCTTTGAGGGATTCCTGAGATAGAAATAAGAGATGATTCATTACAGGCTACAAGCATATTATTTTTTCGTTAAGTGTGAAATATTGGGGAGTTCATAAGAGGTGGAATCATTTACAAAAGGGCTCAGTTTTCTTTAGAGGTGTGGAGTACACAAGAGAGATTGTGTTTAATGTTTTGCAGGGAAATAGCTGGCGGTAGGTAGAAATGCATGTAAAAGGGTTACGCTTCTACTTAAATATGTTATATCAAACCGGTTCCTGAATTGAGAGTTTTCTATAATAAAGGCAGGTCTACAAAGAGAATTTCTTGCTGAGAAAAGATTGGCAAAGATTTATTTCTTAAATCTGAATAATTTCTACATTATATTATACGCATAGTGATCGAAATGGCTTGCTCATATTTCAGCTTTGCAGGTGGTCGATTTTTTTCACAAACATTTATGTTTATCTTGTAATTATTTGGCAGAAGACTTCTGAAAGTCTAGGGCTGTTCAAGTGGGATTACTTAGAAGTTTAGCTATCTAAACAGAAAATATTTTTTAAAAAAAGTGAAAAGAACGAAGAAAAACACTTGAAACGATGCCAAGAGGAAACAAAACATAAGTGAATGTATATTTTTCCGTTTGTTTCTTAGTCCGGAATATTTTCAAGATTTTCTTTTGAAAGACAAATATTTTGCTATCAAGTTTCTCTGAGATATTATCAAGAATTATTGTTCTTTCACACGTACTAATGAGAGAGAGAGACAGAGAAGGTGGGGGGGGGGAGGTTGCGAAAGAGAGAGACGAAAAGAGCAAGAAAGAAAGAGAGACATCGGGTGGAGATTGACTATACGAGTGTGAAGGCACACAGCGATATATTAATGACAGATTTTGAAGAACAACTTAGTAACTTAATCAGGTGCAAAGTCAAACATAGTTGTGTATTCATGTCGAGATAAACATTCTTCATAATAATAATACTGTGATATTTTTTGCGCCCAAGCACACAAACAATTGTCTACTGAGGTGGAACATAGTCGATACAGTTTTACTGTAGCCATATTGAGGCACCACATTCAAGAGTTCATTTTATAAACATCAACTCTGTTAGAGATTTCATTAATCATTTTATCAAAATCAGTCCCCTGAAATGGTAAGTTACGGGCCATAAAGAGACGCAGATATACATACACGCGATATATACATACACGCGATATATACATACACACGCACACAAATATATATATATATATATATATATATATATATATATATATATATATATATATATATATATATATATATATACATACATACATACATACATATATACATACATATAGTTCAAATTTACTGGTAACAAAAGACGAACACAGACAAGGGAACAACAAGAAGGTGTATTAGTTTAACGCTCGGGAAGAATGGAAAATCCTTTGACGTTTCGAGCCTACGCTTTTCAATATATATGTGTGTGTGTGTGTGTGTGTGTGTGTGTATTGAAGGGCGTAGGCTCGAAACGGCTACTTAATTTCACGTTGATCCAGTTCATTCAGCTACGAATAGGTAACTTTGCGACGAATGTTATTATAAAATTCATTCGTCCATGCTACCGTGTAGTGGAAATGAGCACAGAACAACTATATAGCAATGTCTTCTACTGTAATTGGATGAAATATTTTCAACGATATCTCAGAAACGAACTAAACACTACATATTATGTCTTAAGTATTTCAGCATATAAAATCCAGGGAAACATTTTTTGAGCGTACTGCATCTAATCTGTCTAACCATTGTTCGAGCCATATCTACAGTGAAGAGATTGAAGACAACAATAAAGTATATACGATATGAGGCTTCCATATTTTCAGGGGAGCAATAAAATATGCACAACGTATATCTTCCATATCTTTAAGGGAGCTCATAAAGTCACAGGCACTGTAAGATTACTGGGTCAGGTTTGAGAAATAAGTATATCGCAGATTCTTTATGAGAGCGTTCGTACTTAAGTATGCATATGTGTGCATGTTTGACCTGATATATGGACAAATTTATAGGCCTGCTTCGTGATGCACATAAATACAAATATAGACCCCCCCCCGATTTTCTTATATAACGCATATAAACAGAAATATATTTGTATGTACGTGTGGGTGTGTGGGTGTATATATATATATATATACATATATACATTAATATATATAAATATATATACATGTGTGTGTACCTGTATATATATATATATATATATATATATATATATATATATATATATATATATGTTTGTATGTATATATGTATGCCTCTATGTATATAGGTATGCCTCTATGTATATATGTATATATATATATATATATATATATATATATATATATATATATATATATATATACACATATATATATATATATATATATACACATATATATATATATATACATTAATATATATAAATATATATACATGTGTGTGTACCTATATATATATATATATATATATATATATATATATATATATATATATATATATGTCTCTGATTTACAGATGCAGAGCGTATGGCGGATAGATTGATGGAAGAGATGTAATAAAGATCGATAGAAAAATATATTTATACACACAGACACATATCTATATAAATATATATGCATACATGCATATAAATATATACATACGTACACATTACATATATATATTTATATTTATTATACTCACAAATATGTATATGTGTGTGTGTGTGTGTGTGTGTGTGTGCGTCCGTACGTGTGTGTGTGTAGGTATATACGCACACAAACATATACAAATGCGTATCGGCTTATGAAAAGCACACTGCGTCTTGAGATAGAGAACGAATGACACATAGAAATTGCAGTAAATCGTGATATATTCTTGTGTTTTGTTAAGAAAAGTAGAAAAAAATTAATAAAAAACAAGAAGATAATGAGAAAGAATTGGTACTAATAAGAAAAAAAATATGAAGAAATTTGAGTAAGGGAAGAGAAGAATGAAAATATTAATGCTTGTCTAGATGGATTGCGTAGGAGGGAAGAATTGGCAGAGACGAAATTTGAAAGGGAAATCCTGGCAAAAGGAAACGAAATATGTCACACGTATAAGAAAAGATCATAGTGAGAAAGAGAGATGAATCGGAGAATAGAAAGGATAAATGAAAAATATAGCGACAGGTGAGTGAATGTATAAGAAATAAATAACGCAGTAAACGTAAAATTGATAATTAATTTACACAGACATATGTATAAGGTCCCATGTTTAAATACGCACCTACGTACTCAGACTCCAAGTATATTACATGCTCACACGCACATGTATGTATGTATGTATGTATGTATGTATTTATGTGTACCCTGTGTGTATACGCTGTGTGTATAGATACAGTGCTATGAAACCACTGGTAACAGCTTCACGAAATAATTAAATGTATAGTTTAAACGTTACTCCAATACACCAGGGAGTTCTCCTACTTCAATGTGTTCCCTCAACACATACATGCACGCGCTCATAGAAGCAAACACACATATTTTAATAAGAGACACACAGATGCGCAGACGTGGCTGGGAGATAAGAAGCTTGCTTCCCAACCACATGGTTCCAGGTTCAATGCTACTGCCTAGTACCTTGGCCAAGTGTCTTCTACTAGAGCTTCGGGACGACGGAAGACTCATGAGTAGATTTCGTAGACGGAAACTGAAAGACGCCCGTCGTATATATGTATATACATCTATGTGTGTGTGTGTGTGTGTATACATATATGTATATATCTAGTGTTGTTGTGTTTACGTCCCCGTAACCTAGCGGAAACAAAGTATGTGTGTGTGTATGTATATATATAAATGAACATTCGATACGTAAAAGACAATGTAATTTTTCTTATCTGTTTCACTTTGTATAACAAAGTATATTTTGTGCCATCATCATTATTGAAAATCATTTTTCAACGTAGCAAAATTATATTAAGTAATTATTATTTTCTTAAAAAAATATCTTTAAAGTCATTTGTCATTGAATTATTATTTGCTGAGATATCAGTTCACGTTCATTTGTTAAATGATTTTTCGCGTAATTTTTTTGCAATATTTCACTTACACAATTTTTTTCCTAATTAGGTTTTTCCGTTTCTGTGTTTGTAAAATTTTTATTCAGACGAAAAATTCTTTTAGATCAAGTGTGAAATTGTGTTTACTTCAGTGTATTAGATCTAACACACTGGCGTCTCTTCACCTCTTCGTCTTTCATTTTCTTTTTTCTTTTCTTTTTATTCTTTTTACTCTCTTTACATTTTCAGGGTTTCTCAGAGTTTGAGGAAGTTCGAAGGAAATTATCTTCAAACTGGAGTCCTTGCAAAGTGTTCAAAGGGTTAGGTGGTTGATGTAAACTCGGGCGATGGGTTAAACTGATTAATTAGGCGGACTCGTAGTTTTGTGGTTGGAAGCTTGCTTTCCAGCCACATGGTTCCGGGCTCAGTCCCACTGTGCGACACACTGGGCAAGTGTTTTGTACTATAGTCTCGGGCCGACCAAAGCCTTTTGAGTGGATTTTGTAGACAGAAACTGAAGGAAGCTCGTCGTGTGTATACATATGTGTGTGTGTGTGAGTTTGTGTGCGCATGTCTGTGTGTGTATGTGTGCCTTTCAGTTCGTGGTTGGGCTCCCACCACTGCTTGACAATTAGTGCCGGTTTGCTTGCATACTCGTAACTTAGCGATCGGGCAAAAACGCCCGATACAATAAGTGCCAGGCTTAAAAATAATTACTAAGATCCATTCATTTGACTAAAAAAAATGTCAAGGTAGTGCCCCATTATGGCCGCTGTCTAAAGTCAGAAAGAAGTGAAAGATAAAGGATAAACGATAAACGGAAATGCCAAAATCTAGGGATATTTTCAGAGATATTCCTTAGAGAATTCTATACAAATATCACAATATTCTGCTCATCCACTGTTGTCGAGTTGTATTTTGAGTTGTTGTTCCAGAAAAGATAAAAGGCAAAGTGGATCCTGGCCAGATTTTATTTTAGAGTTATAATATTCACGAAAAGAATACAAATTTTTTATCTTTTACTTGCTTCAATCATTGGACTACAGCCAGGCGGAGGCACCGACTGGACAGATTTGGTTGAAGACACCGAGCGTAGTACATGTTATATTGACCTCACATACACCGACACACTCACACACGATGGGATGGCACACAACTTCCGTTAACCAGCTTTACATGCCACTAACTGAACCCCTGGCTATTCGTTTGCAAACCTTCTCAATCACAGAGCCATGTCTGCATCTATCTGATAAACAAATCGAGAGAGTGAGAGACAAGGGGGAGAAGCAGAGAGTGGGAGAGAGAGAGAGAGAGAGAGAGAGAGAGAGAGAGAGAGACAGTGTGTGCATGCATGTGTGTGTCTGTGTGTGAGAGAGAACGTGTATTTGTAAGATTGATAAACTAAACGCCTCTATAACGAGTAACTAAGCTGCTAGAAATTGCTGTCAAATCTCCCTCAAATCACATGATTCTCGCGTGGTAACCAATGACAAATGATTGAGTGGAGTTTTAGATATTCAAAACACCGAAATAACCAGAGCTTGAGCATTACTTTTCTCATCATAGACATATTGAATCAGAGATGAAGTGGGACCAAACAAAAACATGACAAGCTTTTTAGACTAGTTAGTTGCTATTGTCTAATCATTTACCAACTTATTTAATTTTGTTTATCTTTACTGGCATTTGACAGAAGCCACGCTGAGTTATTATAACCTTGAAGAGTTTTAGTCGACTAAATCAAATCCAGTGTTTATTTTAAAAGTCCGGTACATATTGTAACCTCTCTTTTGTCGATCCCCCTAATTACAAGGTCATAAAACACTCTGAGTAGGTGGGGAAGCAAACAAAGACATAAAGACAGACACACACACAAACAACGCGTTTCTTCAGAGTTTTCGTTTATCAAATTTCCTTACAAGGCATTGGACTGACCGGAGATACTGTACAAGGTGCTGTGCACTGAGTGAATCGCTCAAATTGCTCAAGGTGCCGCGCACTGAGACTAAAACAGCGAGCTTGTTAACTTCGCAGTAACACCTGCGTCTATGTGTGCTCGTATTTCGGAATTATCCATTACAGTTTAAACCCTGTTCCTGTTATTGAAAACTGTGTATGGTGTTCAATCATACATTATTAATACTCAAATTAAAATTATAATTAATATCACATTTGATTTCTGAATAAGGATTCAAATATAATATGATGAATTAACATCACCGTATCGAATGGGCACGATGATCAATCATGGAATATAAGGAGGTGGAGTTCAACCGACCGATTAATAGAATTATATACGCAAAAAGCTAGATAATTAATCTAGGATTTAATATGATAAAATGATGATCTCAAAACTATGCCATTATAATTAATGTTATTAAAACCAACGAGGTAGCAAAAATGGCAGCCAATAAGAAGTGTTGCTTCTATTAACCACTTTTACCGAACCGCTAATTTACGAGCACGTAAAGAATCCGACTCAAATTTCATGCGGGTGGGGGATGCAAAAACATGCACAAAGGCGTACACACATACACAAACACACGTGCACACACACACACACACACACGTTTATGCATATACGATAGACTTCTTTCAGTTTCCGTCTGTCAGATTCACTCACAAGTTTTTTTGTCGGTTCAAGACCATAATAGAAGACATTTGATCAAGGTGCGAAGCGGGGAGGCTGAACTCGAAACCATATGGTTGGGAAGAAAAGTTTTTGCCACCGAACCACTTCTGCGCCTAAATTTGTTTGCAATATTAAAATAATGTGATATTTAGTTTGACGATAAAGTAAAAAGACCCACTTCTGTGGTGAACGACTGTTGGATTGCACCTACAAAGCTCCCTCTCCGAGGAACAAGTCTGGGTAAGGTTGTCCATTGAAGACCAGCAGTCACCCATGCATACCAGCCTCCTCCTCTCCACTCCACCGGTGTTATCCAAAGGAAAGACAAAAGCTGATACAGGTTGGCACCAGTGACATCGCAACTCATTTCTACAGCTGCGTGAACTCGAGCAACATGAAATAAAGTGTCTTGCTCAAGAACAACTCACAAGCCGGTCCGGAAATAGAACTCACTACCTCATGATTGTGAGCCAGTCGTTCTAACCACTGAGCCATACAATACGATATGGCCTTTATAGGATTGTACATTGTTATTCGAGAGAAATTTGTCTCTTACATCTCATGTGTAGGGCCTTTCTGCAGCGTTATTTTCGATTCGTTGTTCTCATTGTTATTACTAGGATCAACATAATAATGGTTTCAAATATTTCACAAGACCCCAGTTCTCAACTGGTACTTATTTTATCCACCCCGTAAGCATGCAACGCAAAGTCGGCCTCGGCAGGATTTGAAATCAGAGTGTAATGACAGACGAGATGCGGCTAAGCATTTCGCCCGGCGTGATAACGATCGAGACTGCTCACCGCCTTTACAATCGATATAATAATGATTGCTACCATTATAATTATAATAATCCACATCATCATTATGTCATGATCCTCATTATCATCATAGTCGTCGTCATCAACTTCCTCAGAACCACATCTGTCGTCAACATCGTCACCGTCACCTTAATCATTATCATCATATCGTCGTCGTCGTCATCGTCATTTTTACGATAATTATTTCTTGATCTAATTGATACATTGTTATCATCGTCATCATCACTGCCATTATCATCGTCATCATCATCATCATCACCATCACCACCATCATCATCATGATCATGATCATCACCATCATTATCATGATGATGATCATCCTTACCATTACCACTATCCTCGTCATATTGTCGTCTTAATTTAAGTCATCCGGGTTCAATGAAATTAATTACTAAAGACACGTAGCTGGTTCGCTTTACGTTGGCAGTTTAAAGCACAATGACGATAAAAAAAACAAAATAAAACAAAGATAAGGACTGCAACGATAAGCCCGACGATAACAGCAAGAAGAACAACAACACGAACACGAACAAGAACAAGAACGACAACGTCAAATAGAAAAGGAGCAAAAATGATGGCGTTGGAAAGGTGGATAGTAATGACATAGGTAGGTAGAGGTACAGGTTGGGGGAAATGTGATGACATCTCAACGGTTCCCGTGAGAAATTGCAGTAAAACATCTGCTGACAACTATATATGCATCTACCTAAAGACGGCAATAGAAGTCAGAGTAGCGACATAGGCTGATGGCAAGCACGCGGCCGTCAACACACTCTGCTCAAATTATATATATATATATATATATATATATATATATATATATATATATATATATATATATATATATATATATATATATGATTATGTGTATTTCTTCTATCTTAATGAATAAAAATTCTTCTGATAGAATAAATGGGTTAATAGAAACCAATGTAGCAAAGAACACAAAATAACTGTGGTTAGCTCCTGTTTTTAAGGCAGGAACTCCTTGAAATTTTGGGTATTTGAGTATATTTAAGAATTGAAGGATTGGAGAAAACGCATGTTATAATTGCATACTTTATTCCTACATATTTTTCAAAGGATTACAACCTGTGTGATCCATAATGTCTTACGTTTAAGATGATTCCCATGCTTTCCCTGATGAGAAGGTTACAATTTTAATATCAAAGATCCCTATGGATCACACAGGTTGTAATCCTTTGAAAAATATGTAGGAATAAAGTATGCAATTATAACATGCGTTTTCTCCAATCCTTAAATTCTTATATATATATATATGTATATATATATATATATATATATATATATATATATATATATATATATATATATATATATATATATATATATATATATATATATATATGAATACACGCGTACTTAGTGACATATGTGCATGAACATAATTATACGAAATAGTTGTTTGTTAAATTTCTTTTCAATTCTTACTCATACTGTTTAGCAAATTCTCTCTTGTCATACGAATGTACATGCGTATGTAAGTATGTATGTATGTACATACGTATTTATGTATGTATGCATATACACGTGTATATATACATATATAGACACATCCACATACGCATATATATATATGTGTGTGTATCTATGTATGTATGGCACACGTACATGTGCGTTTGTTAATTCGTGCATCTGCGTTTAGTATATGCACGTGTCTATACACACACGCACACACACACTAACAGACACATATGCATGTATGCGTATTTGTATATATTCATAGATGCGTGTATATTATCTACATGTGCATGCATTTATTTATAACGTATGTATTCGCCTGGATGTAATCTTGCTTGTACAATTGCGCGAATGTACATTTTACTTCTCAATTAATAATTTCACAGTAAAACTATGTCTCTTAATTACATTACAATTTGCAGCGCGATAATTAACCACAGATAATTGCTCTAATTATCTAACCGACTTCAGCAAGTAGAAAAATTTTAATTTTTGTGTCAAGTATTCTCGTGCATATAGATATTGTGTATCTCTGTTTAGCGCAAAGAAACAAAAAAAAAAGGAAGTGAGAAAAGAAAAACAAAAGCAAAAGAATATTGTGTGAGACTGTAAAGACATTGAGCAGTTTGACCTTGTCTTCTATTATTCTAACGACTACCTTTGTGTTTTTGAATGGTAATCAAAAATGCATGGTCTTAACAATGAGCTTTTCATTTCTTTACAGACTGGAGATAACAATGCTGCAATTCACCCAGCTTAAACATATGTATGTTATAATGTAGCAATAACTATACTGTGAGCCATGTCCGACTGCTTGCAACGCAGGGAGCGCTACTAAAGATTCCAATGGACCAGGTGTATGTTATCAACAACTTTTACTGCAGAAACGCGTCTAGTTAAGAATCCTTTCGCTTGTTATTTCAATGGTGTTTGATGAAATTCTAGTTGTTTCTGTTATACTAGTTATTCCTTTGAAATGTTAATTCCTTTCAGGCTATTTGTTTTCTTTAGCGAAAAGCAGATAATACTTGAATAAGTCTTCGTGTACACTATGATGGAATGGCAAATAAATTTGTTATTGGGGGTTGAGCTCAAGAGTATTGAATACTTATTGTACTAATTAGGTAATTGTTCTTCGGTGTTTCAGTCTAACAACTAAGTTGGGAGAGGTAGTACTTTGTGCTACCGCTGAGGGTTGTAGGCCTGGAGGAATTATAATAAAGCAACACATATAAACTTCTGTAGTCGTAACAGGATCGATTTAACCTCAAAAATATTGGACCGAATGCTTACAAGATTGATGTTCCCACTAAAATCTCTCAAAACCTGGTGGCTGTGTTAAAGGCATAATTTTTATTGTGTTATTCTGTCACCCATTGGAATATCTAATCACTTACCCCGATATATGAACAAAGACTGAAATTTTGAGAGAAGGATTTAGCCGACATTTTCGACCCGTTTGCTCAACTGATACTTATTTTATTGAACCGGAAAAGATGAAAGATAATGAAGACGTCGGTAGAATTTGAATTCAGACAGTAAAGCTGGTCAAAATGCTGCGTTTTATCTGTCATGCTAACGCTTCTCCTTAATTGCCCCTTAATGGTATACCTAACAAGATTGCATTCTATTGTTAACGCCGTTGGAAAAGCTCAGTTAAATCTCTTTTGAAGTGTTTGTTATTAATTACACATTGAAAAGATGTAAAGCAAGAAATGTGAATCAAAGAATTAGGTTACTCAACAGGAGTAGCTGTACACATAGTTAAAGCCGTAGTAGCTTCATCAAAATACATCTTATGTATTCTTAGAACTATGAAAGCTTCATTCTTCTTACAGCTAGCAGTAGTTATCGATCCTTACACATCTGTCACCTCAATTATTAAAACGGTTAAACATTAAAACCTTAGCTAGCAACACATTTCCTCTTTTCTCTTATACTATCTTCTCTCTTTTATTCTTGGCTTGTTTCAGTCTTTCGACCTGGCCATACTCTCGCACAGCCTGGAATGGTTTAGACAAACAAGACGCCCTCCGTACTTATTTGTAAGCCTAGTATTTATTCTATAAGGTTTTTTTGTTGAACTCCTGTGTTACATGACATAAACTAAACTACACTGGTTTCAAGTGGTGGTGGGGCAGGACACACAGACTCGACGTGCTTCTGTCAGTTTCAATTTGCCATGTCCTTGTACACGGCATTAGTTAGCATGGAACTATTGTTGAAAACACTTGTTGAAGTTGCTATGTAGTGGCACTAAACCCCAGACCTCCTGGTTGGGAAACACGCTTCTTACCATACAGCCATGCCCACGTTTATTGTGATATTATTTGCTATGGTTTGTTTCAAATTATTTCATAATTTCATTTTCTCTTACTGCTATACCGTATACCTTATTTAACTGCAAAGACATCATACATACAGAAATAATTATACAAAAAACGATCACTGAAGATTCTGTGACTTGTTGAGACTAAAATACAGTTTTCCTAAACTAATCAAATAAGAATATGTATGGTTCAGCGAAGTCCAAACTAATCAGTACAGCAGAGTCTATACATCTCTACTGAGATCCTAATAACACAGAAATCTGTTCGAGATATCACAGTATACTTAACAATAATATTAATTAAAAACTATTAATGATGTTTTCATTTTTTTTGTCACAACTCCATCACATCAATATAAATATACACATATACACATAGACATTATACATGTATACATAGTTACCAAAATTATGGTATATCTATAAGAACCCAGCTGAGCTTCAAAATTTACAACAGTTGTTTCGGCAGGCCCTATTTGTGCATTCTTACATTATATCAGCCAAAACGCGCCATCATCAAGTAAATTTTAAAAACATAAACAAGCAAGATATAAACACACTATCAGTTCACCGCATCCCATGGTGAAACAAACAGTGTTTCACCATGATAGATGGTAAATGAACCGACCTTATGAAGAGTATCTTCTCACAGGAAAACACCTTCATATATATATATATATATATATATATATATATATATATATATATATATATATATATATATATATATATATATAAAACCTACATTACTTAAGGTGTGTGCCCAGTTTTAAAGAGCATTAAATTATTAGTTGAGAGGTGATAGGCTGCTGTTTCTAGCAGTATGAGAAATTAAGAGGAGACACCGTCACTGGCTCCACATCAGATAATATTATCGAGAAGATGAATAGAGGGATGAACCTGTTGTAGATATGACCTACGTTGTTTCAGAATGTTAATCTCGGTTTCAAACTGCTGGAGGTAAGACATTAGTGGCAAACATATTGTACAAAGAGAAGAGAAACCATGCTTTGAACATAACTTCTGAGGAAGACTTCTGAAAATGAGATTCACATGAGTTTTCACTGGAAATTTATCAGTGTGCATCAACCTACCTGACTATCTTTCTCTCTCCCCACTCTCTCCCCCCTCTCTCTCTAGATCTTTTTATCTCATATGTACAGTCATGTCCAAAGCTTGGAACATGAGTTTTGAAAATTAAAATTTTAATATGAAATGCCCAAATATATACACTGTATATATTTGAATGAAATTGTACTTCGGCATAAGTTTGTATGATAGATAGATAGATAGATAGATAGATAGATAGATAGATAGATAGATAGATAGATAGATATTGATATTGATATATAAATTTGCATCCTCTCTCTTGTCACACTGTCTTTAAACGCCTCTCCATCTCCATTCTCTTTTTAGATATGACATACATATATGCAGAGAGGGAGTGAGAGGTAAGAAAGAAAGAGAGAGAGAGAGAGAGAGAGAGAGAGAGAGAGAGAGAGAGAGAGAGAGAGAGAGAGAGAGAGAGAGATAGAGAGACAGAGAGACAGAGAGAAGCACACATGTAGCTATTTTTTATAGTTTCTTATAAAGTAAATTTCATTTAAGTTGGTCTTCGGATTTAGCCATATGTCAGCTCTGATCAAGCTGACCGCGAATTAAGTAGAACCTAACATAGTTCATAGCCATCTAATTTTTTACATTCTAAGTTAGTATTTCCAGAAATCCTTTTTTACCAATGCTGCCTTTCTCTTTTTGACGATTGTACGGTGTATTGTCTATGAGATTTAACAGATATTTGTATGATGTCATACAGCTATGCAGTGGTTTCTTTGTTAGAATGGGGAGAGTTTTTATTTGATTGTGATTTTTTTCAGCTGTAGACTTTGTGGAATTTGGATGTGGTCTCAGTAGGATGTGTGGCCTTGGTCGCGTATGACCTTATTTTGCCGTGGTTTTAGTCGAGTGTGGCCTTGGTCAGATGTTGTTTTGGTACTCAACTAGTACTTATTTTTTCGACAATGGCAAAGTCGGCGTCTGAGGAATTTGTGCTCAGAACGTATAGACAAAGGAAATGCCGCTAAGCCTTTGTACTGGGTGCTAACGATTC
>NC_142939.1:54741624-54751624 GCF_046866305.1 Octopus bimaculoides | reverse complement strand
CATATTTCATCTAAGCTATAGTGATAAAAGTGAAGAATGATTTCGGTGTGGTTCGAACTCTAAAAATTAACTATGTTACTACAATTTGGTATTCTACCTATTCTCCGGGCCATTGTATTATAGATATCATATATGCATGTTCACTGTACAGGAGCGGGTTAAATACATTAACTCTGAATTTTATTGTCGTTTCGTTAATGAAAACGTGCCAATCCACTATTCGAGATGGTTAAAAAAAACAACCTATTTCGTACTTAACATATATGAATTTCTTTCTATGTTGCAAATGAATATTGCTTTACATCTGAGATACAAGGCCATTTGTTGAGAAGCTATCTATTATATTTTGACTGGTATGGTATTTTATCACGGCAAAAGGTAAAGTTGTCCAAAAGGAGAACTCTAAATTAGAACGAAAATATTTATATAGAAGTTCTGTACATCAGCTACCGAACCTACAAATCCACCACGATATGGGTACTTGAATGTGAATGACAGTTTAAAAAATATAGCGACAAGTGTCAAATAAAAGTTTATAAACGTCATCCAACACAATGATATAGAAGGTTATAATTCGAGCAGTGTTCTCATCTTGATTGCTATTTTTAGATAGAAAACCAATAAGTGTATTCCTACTATGAAGCTTAACACTATAGCCATTTCCTCCTAGAATCACAGCATGTTACCTTAAAAGAGAGAACAATTAGATAATTAATCCTTTATCTATATCAGACAGGAGATTAATCAGATTGGTGTTATCCTTTTCTCGGGGTGCCATCATTGGCTGAGAACCTTCTTCACCTGCTCACGAAGATTGTTATAAATCCATTAGAACTGCCGGTTATTTAGTCGAGATGAACTAATTAGTATATATAACCCATTCTTAATAGCTAGTTCAATAAATAAATAATGATGGATTAACAGTGATCGATTTCTGTTTTATACTGTAGTACAGATTATGTCTACGGAATGTTAGACTATTTAAGCAATAGATAAATGTAAATATAATGCCTTTAAATACGTCTTCGTGGAGAGCAAAACAAGATCTAGCGGATTAATTTCAAAGCCATTTGAGATTTCATGACCGACTGAGCCGCATTTTGCATTTTGTACTCCCCACTAAGACATTGTCTAGACAGAATAGTTGTTTGCAAAAGTCTATTACAGATAGTGTTAGCTAATATCTCAAAGTATTGTCTGCCGTACACTATAAGAGTATAATAAAAGAACATTGATAAGGTACTAGCAATGTAGAAAGTTTGTCAGTGGAATTTTGTGACTGTGTGACATTGAAGCACTACCAATCGTTGGTTTGCTTTTTGTCAAACATGGGTAATATTATTCTACCTGCGACGAGTCCATTGTTTTAAAAACAGATGACGTATTTGCTTAATACTTCCTTTATTTTAAGAGGGTAGTATGTGATTTGAAATGTATTTGCTTGATAAAGAGAGGAGATCGAAGAAACACGTAGAAGCTCTGTCACAGGATGGCGCCTGTTTTATTTAATTAGAAGGCTGTGTTAAAGGTTTGAAAAATAAGAGTTCCAGTTGCATCCAGCCAGTAAATTGCTTTTTCAACCATAATTCTGCCACAGTATGATGCTTGTACTGGCTTCTAGTCAGTTTTGTACAACCGAGGAAAACAAGAATACATGCCAGAAAAAATACAAACTCCTTGACATTTTGCTCCAAATTTACACACAGACATGTATGTCAGTATATGAGTGTGTATATAAAAATATATACAGAGACGCTTTCGGCTTTATATGAATACATACACATGCAAGCACATGGGAGATTTATAAAAAAAGCTTTCTCGCCCATTTGAGTGCATGGACACGAACACGTGTGCCAACATTATATATAAATATATTTCCTTTTACGAGATCAACCACAGTTTGTCGTTGGAAAACAGCATATAGTATTTTGCGAGTGGAATGAGTTTTCATCATTAGCTGGGGATTAACACTCGCTGAAACGGGTAACCACCCAGAAACTCGAGTCTGTGTGTATGAAGTAAGGCTAGAGAAGGGAGCGATAACCTCATCTAGAAAATACTAATCGGACACGGAATGTGTGTCGCTATCCAGCTGGAAGACATGACTTTCTGGGGCTATAAACGACAGTACAACTGTCCTTTATAGGCTGTCACACATGGCTGCCAATTATATATATATTTAAATATATATATATATATATATATATATATATATATATATATATATATAGTATTCAGTCAATTCGAGGATTTCTTATCCTCCTAAGAGATTAATATATCCAAAATTTCATTGGTATAATCTCCAACACGTTGGAGGGAAATCCCCACGATATGTATGGGATTATTATAAGTATTATTTAAAAACAGGCGAGAAAATGGAGAGTTGGTATGGTTGTAAGTGTATTCTTTAACATAGTTTCAAGATAAAAACTGAATGCAAATATATATATATATATATATATATATATATATATATATATATATATATATATATGGGAAGAGCCGTTTTAGCGATGCGTCCTGCCCAGCTCTTCGAAACGCCGGTGTTAAAACGGGGGTAGCTGATGAAGAAGAATGTTCTCTATGTGGCTTGTGTGTTTTCTCGTCTACGTTTTGTTTGCAATGTCCTGTACCCAGATATGCACCTATACATACAGGTGGATGTCGGTATGCACATACCTGTACGTATATATGCATATACTCATTTACTATTTGTTTTTATATATATATATATATATATCTGAGAGGCTGAATATCCTTCCAGAGCCAAATATTCACAAGGCTGGTTTCGTGGATTCTATTATGATACATACCCTTCATGCGGTGCTATTAAGTTAGACATGGCCTGGACCAATTTTTGGTCGAAATATATCTCAGTTTTATGTATGTGTGTATATATATATATATATATATATATATATATATATATATATATATATATATATATGTTTGCATGCATGCATGTATATATGTATGTATGTTTGTATGTAGGTAGGTAGGTAGGTAGCTATGTGTTCATGTATGAAAGGATGGATGGCTAGAGAGATTCACACACACACACACAGACACACACATACACACACACACACAGACACACACACACACGTACACACAAATTTATATACATATAACAGCATTATAATTATATTATTTTCGGCAAGTACTTACTAACCGTATCAGAAATATACTATGGGAAACAAACAAATGAGAAATAGTTAATCGAAGCGACAATTTTGGAGTATAGCAGTTTTCATTGCAAAATAATTATTACGTGTTTTACTGACTTAAAACTTCTGTAACTTAATTAGTGTTAAAGTTTTGTTTTCACATCGATAATTGTAGATATACTCACTCCACGTATTATTTTATTATTTACAAAGTTGCAAAGTCACAAATGTCTATTCATGCCATCCCTAGCGTAAATCTATCAGAAATAATTATCGTTACATTTTTTTCTTAGTACTACTACAACTTGTCTTTATTATTATTATCTGTATATTCTCTTCAAATTCCCAGGCTGGTTAAGATAAAGTACTCCAATTTATTTCGTCAAATTATGGAACATGGAACACCGCGTGTATGTCAATGTATGTATTTATGTATTTATGTGTGTGGTATATATAAATATAAATATAAATATAAATATATATATATATATATATATATATATATATATATATATATATATATATATATATATATATATATATATATACATACACATAAATATATATGTCTGTCTGCCTATCTATCTATCTATCTATCTATCTATCTATCTATCTATCTTGCTAGCTAGCTAGCTGTCTATCCTAGTATACATATGCATGTGTATATGTGTAGTGTGTGTGAAAGAGAGAAAATGAGAGAGAAAGAGAGAGAGAAAGAGAGAGTGACAAACAGAAAGACAGACATGCAGTAGACAGATAGTTAAACTGTAAACCAAGAGAAAATTTGGCTCTAAACCAATTATCAGTGATTTTCAGGCCATCTGTTCTGAACATTATGTCAAAATAGAATTAACCTAGTTTTGTCATAGTAAAACTGATTAGAGATGGAAAGAAGACAAAGACGAAGAAGCAGATGTCATAGCAGCATAGTCAGTAGGATTGGAATTGTTATTATTATCATCATTATTATTATTATTATTATTATTATTATTATTATTATTATTATTATTATTAGTAGTAGTAGTAGTAGTAGTAGTAGTAGTAGTAGTAGTAGTAGTAGTAGGAGTATGTGGTGTAGTTGGAGGTAAAAAAAAAAGTACGGTAAGTTTCTGTGGAAGGTGGAGTAATTATTGAAAAAACGTAAGAGGGATATGTCGTCCAAGAGAGAAGAGCGTGAGAGTTATAAGCCAAAAGAAAAAAGAAAGAAAAAGAAAAGAGAGAGCGGGGGGGGGGGAAGAGAATTTTGCGTTTCATTATTTCAGGGAAAATGGTTTAGGGGTAAATTCTGTGGGAGTATTTATTAATAATAGCAAATTGTTATGAAACTGGAACATATAGTAACAGTTTTCCTAATCTGTAATTCGTGTGCTATGTATTAAGTTGTATATTTGTTGCAGAGTTTCTCTTCATAAATTCAGAATGAATTAGTGATTATGTGTAAAAACTACTTAACACACACGCACACACACACACACATACATACATATGTATTTGTTTTGCGAAAACGTGTGTTGAAACAGATATCGTCATAGTTTTGCCAACTAAATACCCAATAGGAATTGAAATTACGATCGCTACATCGTGAGTGTAACACCCTAACCACTAGGCCATGTAACATGAAAGTGTGGATAGGCATCGATTTCACCGACTCACAATAGAAGACCGATAGAAGTGGTTAACTCTGATGCAACATCAACAAATGCTCAAACAACTGCGCAAGTGACCACACATTCAAGGGTTGAGATAGACAGGTTGTACAACTATATGTTCGAGAGTATGTCAGTGTATAAAACATCCGAAATGTATTCCTTTCTACTTTAGGCACAAGGCTCGAAACTGGTACTTAATCTATTGATCCAGAGAGCATGAAAAGCAAAGTCGACCTCGGTTGAATTTAAACTCAGAATGTAAAGACAGACGAAATACCGCTAAGCATTTCGCCGGCATGCTAACGTTTCTTATTTCTTTGTTGCCCACAAGGGGATATACATAGAGGAGACAAACATGGGCAGACAAAGTCGATTACATTAACCCCGGTGAGTAACTGGTACTTAATTTATCGACCCCGAAATGATGAAGGGCAAAGTTGACCTCGGCGGAATTTGAACTCAGAACGTAACGTCAGACGAAATACCGCTAAGCATTTCCCCCGGCGTGCTAACGATTCTGCCAGCTCACCGCCTTACGTCTGTCATGTATTACCTAGACATCACTTTAGCTCCAATCTTGATTTAGAAATATATCATTATAACATTCATTAATGTCATGTCTTTGGACAAGAAACATTTATTTCACGTTACTCCAGTTTGACAGGGCCAGTCCTGTCACACTCTGTGTCATGCTGAATCTCCTTGAGAACTACGTTAAGAGTACATGTGTATGTCGAGTGCTCCGTCATTTGCACGTGAATTTCACGAGCAGGCTGTTGTGTTGATTTGATCAACTAAAACCCTCGTCCTCGTATCCGACAGAGTGCCATATGTTCATTAATACCGAATGAACATATGTTAATTCTAATAAACATTAATTAATATACTTTATGTTTCATCGTTTACTTATGATTATAATTACTTAAAATATTCAAAATATATTATATTTTCCCCAAGTTCTTTTAATCTTATTCAGTACTCTCTACAAATCAACATAACGTGCATTGTAAGATGTCCACTTTCTCGTCACTTTCGATCTCTGGGTAAGACTATAGATCAAAGCAACAATAAACGCAAAAAATAGCAATAATGATTTTCGAAATTTTGTTACAAGACCAGTCGTTTTAAATGGATGAGAGTTTGTTGATATCATCTATCTTATCACTTGACTTGATACGATATGTTAACGAACCCAAAACACGAAAGACAACGACGACCACTAAGAGATTTGAACTCAGAGCGTAAAGATCCAAACTAAATACACCAAAGCAATTATTCCGGCGGCTTAACAAGCTTGCTAATTTATTGTTTTTGTTTTTTAGTAATAACTCCTTCTTCTATAGGCACAAGGCGTGAAAATTTTCGGGAGAGGCAGAATTGATTACATCGAACCCTGTGCTCAAAAGGTACTTATTTTATCGACCCAGAAAGTATGACAGGCATAGTCGATCGCGGCGGAATTTAAGCTCAGCACGTACAGACGGACGAAATGCCGCTAAGCATTTTGACCGGTGTGCTAAAGATTCTGACAGCTCGCCGCCATCGCGGTAATAATAATCCCTTCCAGAATAGGCACAAGGCCTGAACTTAGTGGTCAAATACATCGACCCCAATGCTAGTCAAATGCATAAATCCCCAAGGCTCAGCTGGCGCGTATTTTAATGAACCTGAAAGGCATAGTGAGCCATAGGGACAAAATGGCGTTGAGTATTTTGTCTGGTGTACTCACGATTGTACCAGCTCGCCGCTTTACTCTTTTGCAGCAATAAAGGCTTCAAATTTTGGAATGAGGCCAACAAATTTGTGGATGGAGGCAAGATGATTGCATCTTAGCCAGTGCTCAAACTACTACATATGTCATCGATCAGGAAAAGGATGGAAGAAAGGAAAAATTGACCTTGGTAGAAATTGGACGCAGAGTGTAATGCAGTGCTATAAATAGCGAATGAGATTTTGTCTAACGCTTTCAAGTTCATCACTTAAAACGCACAAACCAGTAATATTTACGTGAAGTAGATCTCAAATACAACTGATGGGGTCGAATGGCCATCATTGACAAGACCAAACATGGTGGTTTGGTGATATCGTGGTCTAAGCGCTGGACGTAGCGGGGATTTATCTCGCCGATAGTGATATGAATAGGAGTGCATTTTGCACCAAAAGCGAGAATACGAGAGTTTGTCAGGTGGTAACTACTGCAGTACAGTTTGTTCAAAGAGAAGACCCATGTTCGTGGGAGAATAAATGAATATATATATATATGTGTGTGTGTGTGTGTGTGTGTGTGTGTGTGTGTGTGAGGTGCATGTGTGTGTGTGTGTGTGTGATATGCATGCGTGATAGCATAGTAATAATGTAGAATGGGTTTATATTTTTGATTTAATCCAAAATGGATCTTAATCATATTTAAATTTATATCAGTTCTTCTGATTTACTTTTTCATCTCCACCCACACGCATACATGCACACACACGCGCGTGGGCAATCACTTACTCATGCCTACATATATGTATGTGTGTGTGTGTGTGTGTGTGTGTTTATGTATAACGCTACTGCACCTGTGAAAGCAGCAACAGTAATAGCGTCACAAAAACAAAAACAAAGAAAAAAGGAAAGCAACCGAGAGGAAAGGATTCACCGTCTTGTAGGAAGCCAGATAAGAGTATCAACCAAAGAGCAGACGTCTACTATCGCTCATTCTTTTACTGATTTCGATAATTCCATGGCATTTGAAACTATGCCACCAGAAATGATACTGGAGACAACGAGATTTACTTAGTCTACGCCGACAGATTATTACAGCTTTGATAAAACAATAAATGATTAAGAATAATTAAGAAGTAAAATAAATATATCAACAAATAAACGCAGGCAAAATAGATATATCTTATTAAACAAGCTTACGACAAAAACAAAATTTATAAACGAGATTTTGAGGATTTGTTTACAAAAACGAATATATTAATATTTTCAGTATATTTTATTTCTTTTTTTGTAACAAATACGGAATTAATGACAAAATCTGCATGAGATATTTGAGGTAATTAGATAAATATTAACTGTAAATTAATTTTGAGGGCAGCAATTGAATTTTACCGTAAATTAATGGATGTATGTGTGAGCTCATGCACATGAAACAATAACTTACTGATACCAAATTTCATTCACGCATACTCATTCGCTCGCTCTTCGACAATTATTTTCTCGCAATCATTCTCATATCCTCTCTCCGTATCTCTCTATCTCTCTCTCTCTCTCTCTCTCTCTCTCTCTCTCTCTCTATATATATATATATATATATATATATATATATATATATATATATATATATATACATATATACATATACATATACACGTATATATATACATATATACATATATACAGATACATATATATATATACATATATATATACATATATATATACATATATATATATATATATATATATATATATATATATATATATATATATATATATATATATATATATATATATATATATATATATATATATATATATATTACTCAAAGACACAGTTAGCATGTTGATAAGTAGGTTAAATAATTTAATGCTGCAATACGTACTGCGCTGAGAATGGTGATAGTGCCAGCAACATTAATTTGTAGTTTTAGAATTATTCAGGGATGTATGGGAGGCAACTATGGACAGATCTTGGTATATTATAACCTCCCTAGTAGTTCCAGTCATTGTACCTAGTAAAATGTTGTACAAAATGCTGCACGTAATATAGCACCATTAAGCAGGCGTGGACTTAGGTTTGTGTGTGCGTGTATTTATTTACACACACAAACAGAAAGGTAGAGTGTAAAGACAGCGCCGTTACAACTTTACCAAAGAGCTTACATTGGCAGACAAAATTCCATTTCCTTGTCACTTTCCTTTTCTCGCTACCACCCTCTCCCTCCATATATATATATGTGTATATATGTATAAATATATAATACGAGGTTTGATCAATAAGTATCCGGACTGCTGCCATAGTAACGAAGCAAAAGTACACAGAGTGAATCCGCTTAGCACAGTTTGACATTGGATTCTTCTATGCATGTGCACTAAGATTTAGCGTTCTTGCTCACTTCCACTCTTTACAGCAGTGCTTAGAACGAACGTTTGTAGCGTGTGATCGTCGCATTGACCATGACAGAGAAAGTTGTCATGGCGATACCTGTTCAGAGGCCTATGCAAATTTTCAGAAAGTGCATGGTGAGGAGTGTGCAGAAAGTGCATGGTGAGGAGTGTGCAGAAAGTGCATGGTGAGGAGTGTGCACGCAGGTGTGCGAGTGATTCAGACTTTTCCAAGATGGCCGAAAAAATGTCGATAATGACGAACGATCTGGGAGACTTGGAACCAACAGAACTGAGAAAAACATTGAAGATGTAGGTGCAGCTGTGAGGAGAAACCGTCCAATCACAATCCGTGAATTATCAGACGATGTGCAGATTAGTTACGGTTCAGTTCAGTCCATTATCACTGCAAATTTGGGTGTGAGACGCGTGTCTGCTATATTTCTGCCAAAACTCGGGATCCAGTTGCACAATATCGCCTTGATTGTATCGAGAACGTTGAAAACATTTCGAAAACCTTGCCTAGACCTCTGGGCAGGTATCACCAACCTTTTGCCAAAATTTCATTCAGATTCTCTGCAGATTGTCTGAAACGTCAAAACTTAGTGTGCATGCACAATAGAGTTCGAGGCCACTCCCTTCCAAGCGGCATCTCCCTGCGTGCTTTATCTTCGTCACTATGGCAACATTCGGGACAATTATTCATCAAACAACGTATGTGTATGTATATATATATATATATATATATATATATATATATATATATATATATATATATATATATATACAGTGAGAGAGAGAGAGAGAGGGAGAGAAAGATACAATGAATTTGCACGTTGCAAAGCTATACATAACAAGTACAAAGCTATGAAAAAAGCAAAGAATTGCAGACTGTATGTGTTTAAACAAATGAAACCTTAAGAATGATTTAGAAAATATTGCGAGACAAAAGCTATGTTTCACAAATGCCGAGTGATTCCAGTTCTTCCTCCCCACTCTTCTTCCTTTGCCAGCTTATCTATGTCTCTGCCTGTCGCTATATATATGTAGGAACATAAATGCACACACACACACGCACACATAATGTTTACG
>NC_142939.1:54721624-54736624 GCF_046866305.1 Octopus bimaculoides | reverse complement strand
GAATCGATAGAGCAAGCAACAAAATACTTTAGTGTTTCACTCCATGCCTTTATATTATTAGTTTTATAATTTTCTCCGAAGTCTAGTTGACTTTCGTTCATCTAGGGAATTAAAATATAGCACCATTGAAGTGATGGGCTAATATAATGAACTGTACTCTCTAGTATACAAATACTGGAAGCGTGCTAATGCAAAAATGCCTTACTTTACTATTTTATTCGATCACAGATTATTGGCCATACTGGGGTAATGTCATTTAGGTTAGAGTCGATTGGGTTGACAATAGTAGGCCATTATTTTACTGATTTCAAAAATATAATGATTGACTCAACAGTAGAAAACTTGAAAACATAACATACAAAGACTGTATTTAAACAACACAATGTATTATGTCGGATACTCTAACAATTCTGTTATTACCTGCGCCACGTATTTACATTTCTTCTTCAAAAATATGTTTAGGGTGCTAAAATAATGTTTTTAACTTAAACATTTTCTTTTGTTATTTACAACTAACGTGTATCATATTTGTTGAGAACAATCGTGTTAAATCAGTCGCCAGGGAATGCGACAAAAAAATACTTCATCGTAGAATTTTCGGTTTGAACATCTGCCTTTTGTCTCCAGTGTAATTTCAGAATATAACTGAATAAAAAAGAATACAGTTTCTCAACAGAGAACGTTAATTTTTCATTTTCACGGGACAGATAATGCGTCATCATACTAACGTCACAGAATAACATGTCTCTCACTTCTTTTTAAGAGGCGTATATTTTTCATACTGTTGGTAAACAGTAAATATTTACCTATGCTTTCAGATCTATGTCAGCGTTTGAGGAGATTTTAAACGTAAATTATAGTTTTCTACACGCGATCACACACATACTCATAGTCCTACATTAACAGTCGTTCTCTCTTTCTCAATCTTTCTCTCTCTCTCTCTCTCTCTCTCTATCTCTCTCTCTATCTCTCTCTCTCTCTCTCTCACTCTCTCTCATGCACGCACACACACACACACACACATATAAACATGTACGCTAGTGTGCAGATAAAAAAAAATTTAAGACAGTTCTAATGAAGTAGAAAGAGGGTATCATTAGAAGTGCATATTTCTTCGAGATATGATGTGAAGTGAATACAAGAATGGGATGTTAACGTGAGGCAAATTGGTGTTACGGGTAGCAGAGTTATAGTAAGTCAATGTAATGAACAAAGGACTCAAACGAGCGTTTGATGGATTGCATGTGCTTATTGTGAACATATACTTATGAGTATTTATATATGTGTATTTTACGTGATACTGTCTGAGTCCAATGTGTGAGTGAGAGATCATGTGCAAATATTTTGTGCAAATATTTAACTTGCGTATGTGTATGTTGTGATCATGTTTGATGTAACTTGCACAATTCTTTGATGGAGTGAATATGCACAAGAGCTATAAAGGTATTGTATATTAGAAATGTATTTCAATGCATTCCGCATCTTAATAAATTCAGGGAAGTCGGTGACAGCGTGAGATTATGCCGTGTGCAAATTAATATACGAATTTCAGGAGGTAGACTTTATAGAGATGATGGTTTTCGCTCAGATTTTTCAAGAACTGCAGGTCTAAATACATTGACAGACTGCAAAATATTACATTATGTAGAGACAAGGAAGGAAATCACTACAGACAGCAACTGTTAAATACTTTGTTACCAATATGAACTTTAATAATTTTCGGCAATGCATTCAAAAATATTCCACCCTAAGTATGTAATTCATAATTCACTTACGAGTAATTGTATTCTATTATTAAGTATTTTAAAAAGTGAACAAGGTTTTTACCATTCCTCTAAATATAATATAAATGCAAAGGGATACAGGGTAAAATAAAGTCATAAAAAATATCAGCAGGATTAGAATAACCATCTGATTTACACCGTCATTCAAATTCACTCTTGTAACAACAGAAACAAAAATATACTCGACTAAAGAAAAAGCGTCCCTTTCAAGTAATTATCAAAACAAGAAAAAAACTGTAATCAAGATTTTACATACAACTAGGGTTATATTTTGCACACTATTTACTATTTCAGTGAAGTCTCAGGAAAATTTTGCCGTGTCTACATATCCTGTTTCCAAAAATTAGAAACACCGCAACGCATAGGAATTGCTGCTTAAAACTATAATATCGTGCTTTGAGTTCGAATGCTTCTGCATTCCAATGACATTCTCAAACTTCAATATTTTTATATTTCATATAATTAATCTACACCGAAATCATTGATTTGTGTTTATACAACGTTATTCTCAGAATCATAAATTACTATTATCACATACACTCATATAATCACCTCAGTCAACGATTAATTTACGCTTGAATATCATATTCAATTTATGATCCATGATTTTGGCAGTACAAAATTTAAATAGAAAAACTGCTTTATTTATCTCATTTATACTGTGTATATGTTTATCTAATAATTCGAGATAGCGTAATTATTTTGAATTTGCTTCTATTTTAAATGTAATTACATCTTTCCATTTTCTCGAATTCATAACATTAGCTTAATAGAATTCCTCTTACAACTTCAATGTTCTTGAACCACAGGCAGCTACACAGTCATTAGAGAGAAGTAGTAAAAAAAAAACAACATAACCCCCCTTGTTTTATATTCACAAATTTGTAAACATACGATTTATTGCCCTTACACCTTAATTTGCAAACTAATATATATATATACATAGAAATACGCACATATAATACATACATATATGCATACATGCATAAACACACCCACCCACACACCCACTCCCACGGACCCAATCCCAAACACCTACCCGCATGCACACATGCGCGCGCCCATACATACATACATACAAACATACTTACAAATATGTATATATATCATATTTGCTAGACCGCTCAAATCTACAAGTGTTTTTTTTCATTCTCTCTGTTTATTTTCTCTTATTCCTTTCTGTTGAAGAGCGTAGGCTCGAAATGTAAAAGACTTTTTAATTTTTCCCAAGCATCAAACTAATGCACTTGCTTATTATTCATACACCTGTCTTCACGTTTTGTTTTTCTATAAATTTCAAATATATACATATACATATACATATATATATATATATATATATACATTAATAGAAATGGTATGACAACAAAAGAATGAAAGAGACTTCGATATTATGCAAATAAAGGAATTTATCTGTAAATATAATATGTGACAATTATTCAGTAGCCATGATAAAACTCTGAGTTTCAGATATCGGGGCGGAAACCCACGCCGGCATCTCTTCTGTTATCGGGCTCGATAACAGAAGAGATGCTGGCGTGAGTTTCCGCCTCCCGACATCCCAAACTCAGAGTTTTATCATGGCTACTGAATAATTGTCACATATTATATTTACATATATATATATATATATATATATATATATATATATATATATATATATATATATATATATATATATATATATATATATATATATATATATATATATATATATATATATATACGTACATATATATATGTATATATATATAGGCATCAATGTATTTTTACACAAGAACATGCATACACATGCACACATACATATGCAGGTTTATAGATGTACACAAGCACAAAACAACTGGAACAACGCATTGATTGATACATGCACACAAAGAAACAAAAGAAAAATAATTTATATACCGAATTTCCGGCATAAAATCGTAGTTGTAGTGTAAATTTTGATATATTGTCAATATCTTTTCACCTCCTGCGGCATTCCCTATGATATTTTTTATCCTCCAAAGTCATTTTGGGTGTATAAGTTGCTCTGTCTTTGTTGATTGCCTATTACGTCCTGAAAAATCCAACTCGTATGCCGGAAAATGGTAATATTTTTAGTATATATATATATATATTGAAGATATCAGTCCATTTTTTAAAGAAGAAAAAAGCAGGAACAATGTTAGCAGGTTGTAAAACTGTTGATGTCACATGTCGCTGGCACAGCACTTCACCTCTGTCTCACTGATCATCGAACCTTCTAGAATCTGCTCAATGAAAATCAATGAGGCACAGCAGATGTACGGACTCCGCAGAAGCATGGCATTTTTTTTTCCTCTCGTCTTCACAAAGTATCTTTGTTAATACATTTACACCCGCTAGATATAGTAGTCACCATCATCAACAGCTTCCTCATCATCCTCATCATTCGCATCATCCTCATTATCGTTATCATCATCAATGGCAGGAGTTTCTTCATCGTTAGCATCATTAATATCATGGCTAGAATCATGCACCGTTATTTTTCTCCTTTTCTCCTTCTTCCTCTTCGTCGTGGTCGTGCTCAATACTCGTTCTTTTTCACGTCCTTTGTCTCCTACTCTTCATCCTCATATTTTTCATGGTTATCACCGTTGTCAGCATCATCATTATTACCTTACCGCGATGACAGCAAACATCATCAAAATCAGCATTGTCATCACTACCACCACCAACACCAACACCATAAAATTCAACATCTCCATCATTACCAACACCGCCATGATCACAATTATTAACCCCACCATCACTACCACCACCACAACAATCATCATAATCATTCTCATTAGCAATACTAATGCCATCAACATCAATATTACAATTTCCATTAGTACTTTACTCAGTGTTGATTGCTCAATCCTCTTGAGCAACACTAACACAAATAACAACACCAACACACCAACATTAACAACAACTACAGCGCCATCATCGCCACAGTGAATGTTCCCACTTTTTCTCTCATACCATTCATAGCTATTACGAGATGTAATCTCCTGGCTCTTTCCTCTAAAGCATAAGTCTTATGCAGTTCTATCAACTTGTTATTCGCACCAATGTGCCTAAGTGAAATACTACTACTACTACTACCACCACCACCACCACCATGTGTATGCATGTGTGTGTGTTTGTATGTATGTATTTATGTCTTTGTGTGTCTATCTATCTATCTGTCTGTCTGTCTGTCTGTCTGTCTGTCCGTCTGTCTATCTGTCTATCTATCTATCTTTCTGTCTATCTATCTATCTATCTATCTATCTATCTATCTATCTATCTATCTATCTATCTATCTATCTATCTATCTATCTATCTATCTATCTATCTCTCTATTTATTCATTTTTGTGTTTGATAACATTCTATTTGAAACAAATCAGATAAAGTATACTTTAAATTTAATACAAAAACTTTACTATTAAGCAACATCTCAAAAATGTTATTCCAGTTAACCTCAAAGATTGACGGATCGTTTGTGAGAAGCTACCCTCCTCATCATAATCACCTATGTATTGGATGTTTGTATGTTGCATAAGTATATGTATATATATGTTTCGAAACGTTGCCATTACATTTATGCATTTAAAACTAAGTGAAATATAATGTAGCACTAAATTGAAATACTATTATTGGTTGTGAAAAAAAATGAATAGTTTTTAGTTGCCAATTTTTCGGAATGTATGCCAAATTTTGAAAGAATGGTGAAAATACGATCGCATTTTGAAGTGATTCGGTTACAAAGAATGATAAATGAGGTTTATTTTAAAGACAGGTCGCAGATGGCATCTCGTGTCAAAGATCTTGTGACGTGAACGAATTTCAGTCTTTGTTCTAATTATAACTGTCTAATGATTACTAGTCACAAATTGCTACTACATCTAATTCGAATTGGTAATCCGACACTAAAAATTTCGCTTACAGCAAAATCACATCAAAATCTACTGAATACTTTTTTACCAACTTGAAAACCATGCAAAACCGTTTCTTAGTGATTAAGGAAATATGGAGTTTGATATTATATACTACACATCTTGTCCTTGTGAGTTGTTGGAATCGATAATTTGAAAGGAAAACAAAAAAGGCAAGTTATATAAAAAAAACAAAAAAACAAAACAATATAAAATAAATATGGGCAAAAGTAACGCGGTGTTGATACACAAATTCCCTTTCTGATGCAGGAAATGACATCCCTTAATCTAATCTGCTGCTATGAGATTACACTATGGAAACGTGTAAGAAAGCCAATTTCAGTTGTCAGGAAAAAATATATTTCTTTTGTAAATGGTATGATTGTTTCTGTACGATTAATATTATATAATTTATATACACATATCATTTCATAAATAAGTCTCGTATGTGTTGAACCCGAAAACAAATTCGAAGTGAAGTTAAAAAGAGCTATTGATATTAATTCTGCTGAGTTTATGCAAGTCTTATTGTGGTCGTCTGACATACTAGAATAAGTAACTAAATTTTCTTCATATTACTCCTTAGTATGTTAAATAAAAGGAAGACAGAGGACAATATAAGCATGGGTACCTTGTTAGAAAATTAGATGGGAAGGTCATAGAAGGTTCATGCTTGGAACGCTTTGATAATAAATTTGATTTATCTGAGGTGGGCAAGAGCTATGCAAGAACCTCACGAGCGCCAACTGACATTTTGTTCAATATATTAGTTCGTCAGTGGAGTGTCAGATTCGGTTGATGTAGTCATGATAAATAGTTTATGTTTTTTTTTTCAATAATAAAAAGCTTAGCCAACACCCTGTTTCTCCCACTCTATCCCCTGTTCTCTATTGGGTACAGACCTTCTAACCCAGTTGACTGACTGGCTCTCACTTTGTCTAGCTCTTTTTGCGTATCCTTTGTGATTCCTATCCTTTTGTCTTTCAGTCACATTCTTATTGCATCTCTTTGCCTTCATACTTATCACTTCTATCTGAGTGAACATGGTTATCTTTTCAACGGTTATCTCTTCAATCGATTTATAGTTCTTCTTTCTCATAAATATCTCTATTGTATTTCTCTTTTGTCCTATCTCTTTTACTCCATTTCACTATATTTGACATTTTAACTCATTTTTTCTGTCCTTCTACTTCCCTTAGTTTTTCGACTCTTTTTGGTTTCTACACAAAAACACCCTCACCTTACTATTTCACTGTGATATAATCTTTTCCTGTCTGTTTGTCTACCTGCCTGCATTCGTTGTCTTACTCCTTTTTCCCTCTCTTTCGCACCAGCACTAATTAAGAAGCCACTCGATCTGCTCTTCTTGCAGCGGTTGCTGCTGATTACTCTAGTTCCTAACGTTACTGCTGCTGCTGCTGCTGTTGTACAAGAACTGCGTAGCTGTCAGTGGCACAGTTCTTTCGTGTTTTCTTAGTTGTTAAATGAAGTTTTATTAACTGCTTCTGAAAATCTATGAAACAGAAATCTGCCACGTGGTATGAGACCAAAGAGTTCATAGCTTCATACACGTGTCTTGGAATTTGAATTTTCTCCAAATACGCATCGTATCGATTTGAAGAAATGTGTTTGAAATTCTAGCACCAAACAGGAAAAATGTTTTGCTAAAATTGATAAGAGGAAGCTCAACCCAAGTATTCACCTTGGATAACTTGTGTTCAGTATTGATGAGGATCTGAACTGGAGTACACATGTCAATTATCTGATACGGAACCATTTGAACGTGAACGTCGTGCTGACATAAATCAGCATTAGATGACTAAAATATTTTTTCAGTCTCTACATCATGTTTTGTTTAATTCACCTACATCTTATGTTTGATCAATACAATGACATAAATGTAAATCTATATCGAACATGATATTTGATCTAAATTTTTCATAGGAATAATAATATCTCTACCATATCAAAGCTCTTTTAAAATGTTCTACACATGAACAGCTTAAAATAACCTAGCTTGATGAATAGTAAAATATTTGTTTATCAGTAAGAATTATCTCCCAGAAAATTCAAAGTACTTTGCGTCTGGTCATATTTGATTCAAACTATTTCAGAACAATGCCATTAACACTGCCATGAGCGTCTACTGCTTTTTGCAGACAATGTAAAATTGTCTAAATAATCTAATGTATTTGTGTCCTTTATGAACTTATTGTTCGTTTGCATAAGTGTGCGAGTGAAGTAAAACAACGAGACAGGTTATATATGCTCACTCATTCAACTAGTAACAACAAGTGTGTATCCTTTAAACTAAACTTTGTTGTCTCAAGAATGGAACGAGACATATGATGATGTAGTCCACCGAAAGAATGATGCAGTGGTTAGTCTCAAAGAATTCAGTCATAAGTTTGATCAACCAGTGCAGGCATAAGAATGCATAAGCACAACTAGTGTGTCATTTCTGAGACGTCTGACTGCTACCTCTAGCTGCTTATGCTTCCTCAAACAATCTAATTTGGTCGCAGATCTAAAATAGAGTTTTATCACTAACTGTAAACGTTTTCCTATTGTAGAAATAAATATAGTTGTCAGGTGTAAACGATACATGTGATTTCGTATATTTATGCAATATATCTGTTTGAGGGATGTCATTATTTTTCTGATGTATATCTGCTCAAATAAAAAAAAATACAATAAAATACAATGACGTAAGACACACACATCAAAACTTTTTATATTTCAACGGTCATAGCGCTTTCTTCATTAAATGGCAATATAATTAAAGAACTAGAAGCTGTGCATTTAATTATCAAAGGAAAACCAATACAATCATTACAGCACAGTGAATAACGTCAAATGATAATGTTTAATATAGTTATTGGGTAGTTAATCACGTCATCGTTTAACATTGGATAACAAGTGGACGTTGTGAGATTCGTTGCAGTTTCAGTGAAAAAGCTTGGTGGTATTTATTCTGGATATTTTCGTTCTGAGTTTGAATTTGAGGTAAACTTTGTCATTTAACTATAGCTTTTCTGAGTTCACAGAATAGAGTACCAGTTGAACAATGGGGATGGCTTCATCGACTAACACCGCCTCTTAAATTGTCGGCTCTGTTCCTACATTAAAAATAATATATTAACATTGGATACGACAGCATTGTGGCAGGAAGTTTGGGAGCAGATCTACAAATAACATCAGTGACTACGTCGGTAGTTCGAATTCGTGGGAGTTCAATTTCCCGTTAGCACAGCGAACTGGGAGAATCATTCGAGCATCGGACGAAATAACTTGTCACGAAGTATGGTGGTGTACGTTCTAAGTTCAAATGGCAACTGAATCAATTCTAATCCTATGAGGGACTGCTAAAAATAGTAGTATTAAAGAACTATGGTCGAATTATATGTCTATAGACATACACCAACTATAGACCGTTATTAGAATGAGATAACTGCATATAATATTGTCTAATGTCTATAGTGAACCGAAGATATGTGCATAGAAAGTTAGATACGTTATTAGTTCATATATAATATCAGTATTTATCATGCAAAGGAAGCATTGACTATCATATTAGTCAACCTATGATAAAAATATATATCAAAAGATTGTAATCTAAAGTTTGCTGATAAATATCATGTCAATCATAAACAACATCAGACAAATCATGAACAGACGTACATTAGTAATATGCATTTGTGGAGACTAATATATACACTATCGCTCTCTCTCTCTCTCTCTCTCTCTCTCTCTCTCTCTCTCTCTCTCTCTCTCTCTCTCTCTCTCTCTCTCTCTCTCTCTCTCTCTCTCTCTCTCTCTTTTTTTTTCTCTCCCTCTCTACCTTAGACATTACGTCAGTGAGATCACATAATTTTATTGCAAACATGAACATAGCGCGCTTAAGATAACTTTGTTCAAATCCCTGGCTGCTCGGTTACAGATCTACCTTCGAACTATAAACGTGTGTGTGTGTGTATGTGTGTGTGTGTGTGTGTGCGTGCGTGTCTGTTTGTGAGTATGCAGAAGCTCATTGAGAGTGTTAGTTCTATACACAATAAAATTAGCGTTCCACACACGTTGTTCATTGCATTCATACATACACCTACATATATATATGTTAAATGAACGAAACATATTTCTTCCTCTTATCATTCAGGTGAGATTGAACACTAAGAATAAGGCATTCGTATTCCTTTGTTATTGCTCCAGGTATAAAATTGAAAATTCATTTCATGTAAAATCACGATTCAGATAAAATAAACAGCATAATGCTTAAAAAATTTCCGATAAAGAAATAAAAAATATAACAATAACTATAACAACAACTAATAATAAATAAGCAAGTAAACATACGAAAAGTATATAAAACGAACATTTTTCAATAATGCAGAATTCCAAAAATATATCAAAAGCGAAATAAAGAGCAAAAACACATAAAAAACCAAACAAACCGAAAATCAAAATGCACATGCCCACCAAACAACTATATATTATTCCTTTCTACTCTAGGCACAAGTCCCGAAATTTTGGGAGGGGGGGGGCAGTCGATTAGATCGACCCCAGCACATAACTGGTACTTAATTTATCGAACCAGAAAGGATGAATGGCAAAGTTGACCTCGGCGGTATTTGACCTCAGAACGTGCTAAGTTTTCTGCCAGATCACCGCGTTAGAATAACATATTATTGTAAGCATAGTCTAAAGGATAAGCAAGCTAAGGTTTGTAATCATCGTATTCATCATTACGAAAGTTATACATGACCAACACTATGGAGGAATCTGTATTAGCACTGTATTAGCAAGAACATGACTTTGGTTTCGTTTCCATAGCGCGATAGATTGGGAAGTATCTACTGATGTATCCGTGACCAAAGACACGTTCTCAGGTGACTTACTTGGATAACTCAAGACTTGGGTTCTTGTGTGCCTTACTTGGCTTAGTTAACCCTACTATAACCCGTCGTGCGTGCGTCTGTGTTTGTGTGCTATGTAAGTTGTATTTGATGCAGTTTCTGATACTATTACAACCTCAGCAACTGCAGCATCAGCAGAAGGAGCTACATCAGCATCAACTATAACAACAACAATATTTCTTGCTACAAAAGACACAAAACTTGGTGCTAATTTTATCGACTACGAATGGGTGTACTGTGAAGTCAACATCAGTGGAATTGGATCACAGAACGTAAAGGAAGAGCCAGGAGAAGTGTAGCTGAGAATTTTGCCTGCTCGCTGCTCAAATAATAATGATCCCTTCCATTATAAGCACTATGCCTGAATTTTTTTTTTTTTTAGTGGAGAGGAGGTTAGTCTATTACATTGGCCCCCAGTGCGTAACTGGTACTTATTTCATTGGCTTTGAAACGAGGAAAAGCAAAGTCGACCTCAATAGAATTTGAACACAGAATGTAATGACGGACGAAATGCCATTAAGCATTTTCTAGGGTGTCCAAACATTCTGCCGAGCTCACCACCTTAACCAGAAAAACAAATACAACAACAACAACAACAACAACAACAATAATATTAATTTTCATAAATAGGCAAGTGTTATCATATATTGGAGGAGGTACAAGGAAGATGTACAAATAAGTCTGATTTATAGGAACAACAACAATAATAATAATAACAATAATAATAATAATAATAATAATAATGATAATAGTAATAATGATAATAATAATAATAAACAAGTATGAAAATCAGAAAATAAAGTCAAACTCTAACTTGGGAAAGAGAAAAGAAGCTACCTCAATAGTAATAGTTGCCTTGGGAATTTCTTTTTAAAAAATGCAGAAAATTGTTATGCATACAACTCCGAAGTGGCAGGATATATATATACATACGCCAGGTATAGAGAAAATAGCACAGGCAACATATCGCACGTATATTCAAAAGCCTAATGCGTGTAGTCCCAAAAGAATAGCAAAATATTAAACTAAAATGAAACACTGCGAAAGATGAAGATGCACAGATTTGTGTTTGCAAAGAAAGAACTATAGATTACTACTACTACTACTACTGCTACTACTACTACTACTATTACTACTACTACATGTAGTAGTGATACTAGTAATCCTTTCTACGATAGGCACAAGGGGCCTGAAATTGTTGGGTAAGGGGAAAAATCGATTTCATCGACACTGTTTCACTGGTACTTAATTTATCGAACACCCGAAAGAGTCGATCTCGGCGGAATTTGAACTTAGAACGTAAAGACGGACGAAATGGTGCCCATTCTTACCGGCGCGTTAACGATTTTGTCAGCTCGCCGCCTTACTACTACTACTACTACTACTACTACTACTACTACTACTACTACTACTACTACTACTACTACTAATAATAATAATAATAATAATAATAATAATAATAATAATAATAATAATAATAATAATAATAATAATAATAATAATAATAATGATGATGAAACCAAAGTTTCTGATTCAGGCGTTACTTGTGCCGCAGAAAGCCAGAGATTTTGAGAGGATGACACCCACTGCTGGACGACACTACTAACCCCACTGCATGGCGCTGGAAGGGTGAAATATTAAGTCAACCCTGGTTGGATTTGAACTCGGAAAAATTGTACCTAATTTCGGCTCAAATCTAGCAAGTTTAAAGAGAGGATTATAGTTGTTACTATCGACTCTGATATTTTACTGATACTTTATGTCGTTTATCTCGAAAGGATAAGATACAAAGCCGATGCTGTCGGTTTTTTGAAATCAGATAAGTCATTTTTTCAGTAAGGTACACAAGTTCAACAGTTTTGAGAGCAGAGAACAATTGAAACCAACATACGTAGCTGTCGTCAAACACTTCGCTCACTTGACAAGTACTTTGCATCAGTGGGAGTAATGTCTCCGATTTAATCGGCTGAACTCTACTACTAAAATTAGTAGCCTTGTGACTGAATGATTAATTATATTCAGGTGATGGATTAACAGATTCGTTGTAGCGTCATAAAAAAATGATTTGCGTTATTTCTTCCGGTTATTGGCTTAAAATCAAACAGAAGTTAACTTTGACTTCCATCCCCCCACGGGGTCGACAGAGTTTAGTGACTGTCAAATACGGGGACAGTATAACCGATTAACCGACTTCTCTTGAAATTGCTGGCATTGTGGATAAATTGGAAAACATTATTTTGTTGTTGTTTTGTTCGTATTATTAGTAGGTTTACAACAAATATTCTTTTCTACTCTAGGCACAAGGCTCGAAATTTTCGGGGAGGGGGGGGCAGTCGATTAGATCGACCCTAGTACGCAATTGGTATTTAATTTACCGATCCCGAAGGGATGAAAAGCAAAATCGACCTCGGCGGAATTTGAACTCAGATCGAAAAGACAGTCGAAGTACCGCTAAGCATTTGGCCCGGCGTGCTAATGTTTCTTATTTCTTTACTGCCCACAAGGGGCTACACACAGAGGGGACAAAGACAGGCAAAGGGATTAAGACGATTACATCGACCCCAGTGCGTAGATGGTACTTAATTTATCGAACCCGAAAGGATGAAAAGCAAAGTCGACCTCGGCGGAATTTGAACTCAGAACGTAACGGCAGACGAAATACTGCTAAGCATTTCGCCCGGTGTGTTAACGTTTCCTAATTCTTTATTGCCCACAAGGGGCCAAACATGGAGGGGACAAACAAGGACAGACAAAGGGATTAAGTCGATTACATCGACTCCAGTGCATAAATGGTACTCAATTTATCGACCCCGAAAGGATGAAAGGCAAAGTCGACCTCGGCGTAATTCGAACTGAGAACGTAACGGCAGACGAAATACCGCTAAGCGTTATGCTGGGCGTGTTAACGTTTCTGCCAACACGCCGCCTTGGCTTACAACAGATATTGCTCAGACAATGTGACCTGGTTAGCAAGATAAAGTAAAGGTAATGTTAATCTGGTGATACATCGTAGATTATTATCTAGAAAACTGAAGCTTCACTCAGGTAAATAAGCTTCATCAGTTAAAGATAGGTTAATCCGTTAGTTGATGGCTATCGAGACAAATAACACACACAAATATATATACATATATATCGTTGCGCGTGTGAATGTGTATTTGTGTGTGAGTATACATGTGTGTGCGTGCTTACATTTGTTTTACTATATGTGCATATTTGTGCGTGCTCATAACTAAACTACTCACACACATACACACATACATATAATAGATTCGCTTTTAAACAAGGAAGACTAAAATTAGCTCGGATTTGAAATAAAAACTGGCTTATCTCATCTTCTGCCTCTTTCTATCATTCTTCGAATAAGTTTTATTTAAGTATATAAACTTGAGCACGCATATACTGATAACTAGACAGCAAGCACACACGCGCGCACAGACACAGACACAGAAACACATTAAAAAAAAAAGCGCATACATACAAAAACACACACGCGCACACACAACACATACATATATACTCATTTAGCTGTTCCTCTTCTAATCCCGTTGATCCAATTGTTATCGTATTGTGTTCTCAATAAAACGAAAACAGATTATATTTTCAGGAAGTTGTACATCAATTCAAAAATAATCACTGACGAATTTACAGACATATACACACTCATATACAACACATACGCTTATATAAAGAGACTATCGCAGTCACGCACATTTATATAACCATAAATATATGGAGAATGCCACCACTCACATTACACACACACACACATAAATATATACAAGATACATTTTTCTGTGTAGTGGAATATTCAACGTTCATTATTACCGTTCATTTATTTCACATGTGCAAACATCATACCCCAGTAAATTAATACTCTCGACACCAATGGAAGTTTTTGCTTAGTGAGATTTAATATGTCTAGTGTGCGTCTTTCGGAGATTGGATAGGTGGCTTTTCTGTGGTTTAACACAATTGCTTATGGCATTCGGGCAGTCGTGTTTCTGAGATCAAATGCTACATGAACCGAATGCCTTTTAGCCGTCTGAAATCGATGAAATACATAGTACAAGTTATCTTTCCCGTACATTGCAATAAACAAGTATGGCGTCATCTTATTGCATAGCGACTGTCGTATGTTTCCGCGCGCACGCGTGTGTGTGTGTGTCAGTCTGTGAGCGCGTGTGTGTCAGTCTGTGAGCGTGTGTGCGTTCGAGTACTTACATGAATATAAGTCCAGTACATTGGATTAGCAGAACTATGGCGGATTTCACCTTTCCTTTTCGTTCTAATTTTAAATTACACCATGACTTAATCGGTTGATATGCTTCATCCATCGTGCATCGTGAGGGCACCCCCTGCTTCCTGGATTCCTTTAGTAG
>NC_142939.1:54704124-54714124 GCF_046866305.1 Octopus bimaculoides | reverse complement strand
CGTTTATTCACTCATTCTACACAGACCTATGTGCTTTTTACGGTCATTATATCACGGGCATAGCTGTACAATGACTCATCTCTATTTCTTTAGCACAAAACCGGACTGAAGTCAGACCCTGAGTAAAGCAAAAGAAACAGTATCTTTTCTGACAGGTACACTTGTTGCATCATTCTTGGGAGCACAGGCAGTATATTTTCCAGCGAAACCTCTTGTTCATATAGTGACTTTTACTATATAAGTATATAATTTTCTTTCAGAGATAACAGCCTTCTTTTGCAAGTAAGAAACCATGTCCTCCTCGGTTTTCGATTTCTCCATCATTTTCAAAAGTTTAACAGAGTTGGCTGTGGTTATACTTCTATTTAGTGTGAAAAGGTCCAGGAAAACACACAATTTAAAATGGTGTTTTTTTGCAAAAATGAAGTTCATTTCTATACTTAGCATACAAAACTACATTAGTACACTAAAGTTGGAAACAACTGGAACAGAATTATATGAACTGAAAACTGTGACTGCTACACAAAAGATACGAAATACAAGATGGAGAGTAGATAGATAGATTGATAGGAGAGAGACAGGGCGGGAGAAAGTCAGTATTTGTAGATATAATTCCTTGTCCCTAAGAAGATTTAATTGTTTGCAGAGGGAAAATATGTGACGATTAGACACTTAAAACAAGCCCTGTGAGGTTCATATGTGAGGTTGCATGTATGTACGTATACAGATATAAGTACATGTATATCTATCTATGTATGAATGCAATGATACACGAACAAATATAAACACGACACCCCCCCCAAAAAAAACCCCAGAAAAGCACATGCATTCACGTACAAACATATACATAGATACCCATCCAATGAACGCACTGATCAACAATAACCATACACATAGATTCTCATATATAAAAGTACATGTATACACGATCGTGAAATCAACAAGACGAGACACATTGCATACGACGTTATCTACTCTGCTGTGCTTTTATATACGTTGAATCGTTGAAATTCTTTTTCTGTATTTTCTCTCACCTGATTTCTACATCTCTCTCTCTCTCTCTCTCTCTCTCTCTCTCTCTATCTATCTATCTATCTCTCTCTTTCTTTCCTTCTCTTTCTCTCTCACTCAATCTCTCCCTCTCGCTTTCTTGCTTTCTCTCTCTTTCTGTCTCACTCACTCTCTCTCTCTCTCTCTCTCACTTTCTCGCTTTCTCTGCGCATAAAGAAATATACAGTGTATGTATATTTATACATACACTCTATATTTACACATACTTACATACATACATACATATATATGTACATACGTATGTATATATATATATATATATATATATATATATATATATATATATATATATGCGTTTAGATATGTCCTCGTCTGTTGTTATTTTTTGTATATTCTCCCACATATAAATATATATATATATATATATATATATATATATATATATATATATATATATATATATGTATACATGTGAGTACATATGTGTATATATATATATGTGTGTGTGTGTGTGTGTGTGTGTGCGTGTGTGTGTGTGTGCGTGTGTGTGTGCATGTTTGTGTGTATATATATATGTGTGTATGTGAGTCCATTTTCTATCCCAATATGCAATACATGTTTAGAGAAATTTCACCAATATAAGAACAGAAGCCATCGCAGTAAAGTGTGTTTCGCAAGAATGAACACATTTATGATACCATTTCATGAGCTGACAACGGAATTGCAACAAAGATCAAAACGTCTCCAGACTTTTTGATATTTTTCTTTACCATTTTATTTTGATTGATATTCACTACACGTTTACTTCTTCTTGTTCTTGTTCTTCCTTACTATTATTATTATTATTATTATTATTATTATTATTATTATTATTATTATTATTATTATTATTACTATTATTATTATGATGATGATGATGATGATCATTATTATTATTATTTGCTGTTTATTTGGCTTTTGGAGAGATCTTTGTTTTTGTTTTTAGGTTTTTCCTCTTTGCAGATGTTCCTTCAGTTTCATTCTATCTAACCTTGTTGTTGTTGCTGTTGTTGGTAGTGTTGTTGTTGTTATGTTACTTGTTCATGTTTTCTTTTTGGACGGTTCGACTTCATTTTCTTTTTGTTCTTTCTTATGCTTCTTACTCATCCCCTCCCTCTTCGTTTATCTTATTATTCTACACCTTCCCCAACAGCCACCTTCATTCCTTTCTCTTTTCTTCTTTTTCTCCAGCCATTTCGTCATTCTCCAATTTCTTCGTCTCTCTCTCTCTCTCTCTCTCTCTCTCTCTCTCTCTCTCTTCTTCTTCTTCTTCTTCTTCTTCTATTTTTCCTTCTTTCCTCTTTCTTCATGATAGTTTTCTCTTTCCTCATTCTCTTATTACTGCACGTTTTTTTCGCTCTATGCTTTCTCTTTTCTTTTCTTCATCTTAATCTCCTCTTTCTTCTTCTTCTTCTTCTTTCACCTCCACCACCACCATATCATCATCATCATCATCATCATTATTATTATTATTATTATTATTATTATTATTATTATTATTATTATTTTGTCAGAAGACGAAAACCAGGAACGCCGATGATCTTTAGCAGAGACTCCGAGACTACCGTTACATTAAGAAAGGAAGTTTACCCACATGATAGTAACTTGATTCGAAAACGGGAAGCAGAGTGTATTTTCCCCAAATGGCATCTTGTTGTCTGGCCGTTGTGATGTTGGTGGTTATGGCCATGGCATTGTTTAAACCATACTAGATGAAAAAAAAAAGAACAGTTTCTTCACTGTAACGGACAGATGGAATCAGAACAACCGTGAACTCAAATTTCTTTGTTTATTCAGTTTGTTTAAGTTTCCGAGTTCAAATCCAGCAGAATTCCTTAACATTGTAGAAAATGCCGTGGGAAAAACTGAAACGCATTGAATTTGACTTACCTCTTTCAGATGAGACGATAAGGGCCAATCAAGAACTGAATCGATATACACTCAAGTACCAATTCTCCACCCGAGTTCGTGCTGGTGTGACTATGGTATCGATCATTTTTATTATCGTTAAAATGATAAAGGGGTAGGAAAAGAAGAGTTTCAAGGCTAAGTTTCTTTATGATCTGATTTAAGACACTCTCCGGCGCCAGATATGTTTTCATTATTCAGTGATCAATAAATTCAGTAAAATTTCTGTACAATGTCCCTTGTATCGATTAAAGCCTCTGTCTAGAATCTTTGAACTTTTGGTGTCAATATGTCAAAAATCTTTGTCGTCGTCGTCATCGTCATCTTCATCATCACATCCAAATATACATCCTTACTCTCAGCATCATTACTTATGATAGCACGAAACAGAGGGAAAATAATGCAGCATTATTATTATTGCTTTTTTTGCTGTTGTTACTAGTAAGACTTGTAAAGAATAGCACTTACTCTTTCAAACCCCACTTCAACATCTTACGCAAGGAAAGGTATATTGGATAATGTAATGAGGCATATATCAAGATCTATCTATTTATCTATCTATCTATCTGTCTGTCTGTCTGTCTATCTGCCTGCCGCTATGTATGTATCTATCTGTTTGTCTATCGATCCTTCTATCGATCCTTCTACCTACCTACCTACCTACCCACCTACCAACCCACCTACCTAACTATCTACCTATCTATCTATCTATCTCTACTATACTATAAATTGTGGGATTGTCATTTGATGTTTTGATAGACCCCCCCCCAAAAAAAAATGTTTCTATTAATTTTTCAAACTGCTTATACACCATCTCGATTGCAAATCCTGGCCAGTAAGTCATTGCTTTTTGAGAAAAGATTTGAACTTTAATTCTCGGAGCTGGAATAAATAATGTGCGGAATCTCACAAGTTGCTATGATAATTTCGCAAATCCAACGCTTTAAAATGGTAGTTTTTTTAATGGAGTCACGAAAGTAGTAGTTAACTTTGATGGGTTTTAACATAAGAGCATTAAGGGATAGAACAAATACCAGGGGTACGAACGCGTGGGCCCATTTGTCTTCAGAAACACGCAGACACCCACACACGCGCGCGTTCACACGTATTACAACACACTACACATATATACATATTAGTATAAGCATATATATGTGTACATACACCCGTACACACATACGTATGCGCGCACACAAGTACACTCATACAAATAGAAAAACGTACATACAAATGCATTCATTAACATGCACACACAGACAGACAGGCACACACACGTAACATTATGCTTCCATTTGGATCAAAATGATAACAGAACAGTTTAGGTTCATAACGACTTCTCTCGCTTGTACTTGGCCCTGGGCTAAATAATAATAATAGCAAAGACAAGAGCAAAACTAAAAACAAAAACACTGCTAACAATCACCCAATCACTTCTTACTATTAAAGGGACTTTCCTGGCTATTTAATAGTAATCTTACTGTGTGTAAATGTTATATTGATGGTGAAATGAGAAACATGCAGTTGTTTCTATATCAATATCAATACAGAACGTTTGGAAGTTTACCAAAATTTCATGTTAATATTTGAAAAGCTGATGTAGTAAATAAATGATAGGAAGCTCAGAACATCATGCAAACTGTCGAATGAATACCATCTCTAAGTTCAACGTCACTTATACACTAATTCGGTCAAGCCAAATTATTTCGAATGACAATGAGAACGAGCCCTCACACCATAAAATTCATTAACTCGTGTCGAGTCAATATTTCTGAGTTCAAATCAGCTAAAATATCCATTTGTATTAGTATGCATTGTATGCTCAATAAAAATATTCTTATCTTATTACAAAATCACTTCAGTTTACTAACAATAAATCAAAATGTCATAAACTAAGTTTGAAGAAATAAAATATTTTGACAGGAATGAAGTTCATACAAAGTTTTCTAGAATTAATTATTCAGTTTATGAATTTTCATAAGTTTTAACTGAAAGGCTAAGACTAGTTGATTTAAAAATTGTAGGTAACATATTGTACTATTCTACACGTTGGGTGGATTTTAACTGTAAGAATATGAAACATAGAAGAGTTGATAGTTGATAATTGATTTCTATGCTGAAGTCAAGTTAATATATTTATGAAGAAAAAAGAAATCTGTCGAAGCTGGAAATATCTTAATATATTCAAAAATAAATATAAAACCATTGAAACCTAACACAGAAAAAAAAGAGAGAAAAATGGTAAGATATATTATTTCTTCTCAGCGACCATATGAAAGAAAAGAAAAATAATATTGATTTTTCATGGAGATACTTCTGTAGTTGATCTAACGGTAGATAGAGGGATAGATAAAGGCCTGAACAATTGAGATTGCGAAGAGCATCAGATGAAAAATGTAAATCTTCAAAAGAAACCACACTCATGGAGAGATAGTAGAAAAGATAAACGAAGAGGGGGTAGAGAGAGAGAGGAAGAGGGAAAGATATGGAATGCGTGAGAAGCAGTGAGAAAAAGCGAAGTGAAAATGTGCAAGCGAAGATGGAAAGTGAGAATAAAATCCGTCGTGTGCGTGTGTTTACACACACACACACACACACACACACACACATATATATATATATATATATATATATATATGAGTCGGATGAAAATGTCTATTAGAAACAGCGATAATTTTTTTTATGAACTGCAAATTGAAAGCCAATTAGATTATATTTAATGAGTTTTAGTAAAGTGGGGTGATTACTAATTTCCCACGAGACATGCAATTTTAATAGAAAAAATGTCTTCTTTTCGTGTGATTGGTCGACGTGTAGGCCACGGTGACTCCATCTAGACAAATGGAATAAGAAAGTATGAGATTGCATTACGAAACATCTGAAATATTAAGAAGTATTTCAAGTGAACCGTAGCAGTTAATTCTACACGAGTTCAACGAGATTTTAATCCTATGGAACAGCTGGTGAAAATGGCCTCTAAAATAGTAGTATCAATTTCTGGCTAAGATGGCAAGCTGACAGAATCCGTGTCCTCCGAGTAAAATGCGTAGCGGAATTTTGTACATCTTTCCTTTCTGAGTTCAAATGCTGCCGAGGTCAACATTGATATTCATGATTTCGGGGTCGATTAAAATAAGCATCATTTGAGTACTGGGTTCAATGTAATCGACTTAACCTTGCCCTTGCTGGCCATATGCCATAATTTGAAACCAATATTAAATTCTACCATGTGATCAAGACTCCGCAATAATAGTGCTGATATATCATGCCTCTCCAAGAAACTCAAAAGTTCAACGATCTGAATAATCCCTCGTTTCATATCGAAATGTTTTAAGAACGTTATTAGATATACTCGATAAATCTAATAAAATCATTAGTATGCTTATTAATATATTTGATAAAGTAACTATAAATTATACAGAAGTTATATGAGCTCTTAACACTGTTTTAAAATGTTCATGTAAACCAGAAAAAAACGGAAACCTATCCTAGTAAATTGTTGGTGAAATACATCTAAATATGAATGGTTATAACCTAATTATTTCTTCATGTACGTTAATTAGATTTTCATATACGTCGCGATCAGGGAAGATTACTACTTAATACGTCTATGAATACATGAAATAATATAGTAAAAAAAAATTGTAGAATACTATTGAAAATGTACAGAAGACAGGAAACATAAAATGAATGAAAATTATGCGAACCATCTGGGGATCTAGAGTCTCCAATGTAGGCAGCGTTGTGCTTGAAATGTTTGTTTTAAATCCATACATTCCACTCCGTATGAGATACGGGTATTAACTCGAGATAATAACATAAATACGGATATCAAATCGAAGCACCCGAGTTAGACTTATGTTATTCTCATAATGCATCTTAAAAAATAAGACTGAATGAGAATGAAAATTTACATGCTACAAGTACGAAAAAGATATAGAAAGTGAAATAAGCAACGAAAATTAAATTGAATAGCAACTGACGACAACCACATGAGAAGACCTAACAAAACGAATTGGAAATGAGCCCTCGAAAAGGATAGACATACAGATGAGTACAGAGATGTGTATGATCTCCGCCAATGAGCATCACACTATTTCTATCTAAAGATTGCAGCGGCATGAAACTCGAATGAGGAAAAAATTACATTTCAATGAACGCCATGTATTTAAAACACTCTTCTCATTTCCATGGCAGTCTCTTTGTGTATGTATGTATGTACGTATGTATGTATGTACGTATCTATGTATGTATATTTACGGAGTAGATGTCAGCTTATTATTTAGTTAGATAAGAGATGGGGATGCACAGAGGTGGAAAATATATTTGTTTGGGTGTCCTTCATCAATTATTTTTCCCCAGTTGTCAGATATGCAGCTTCAATACGATATATAAAAATCTATCAAAAGAATTATTTTCAGCCGAGGTACAAACAGAGAAGAGAGCAGTTGATTTTTTATGGAATAAACTCTCACGAATTTGCTGATCTTATTTTTACCTAATCTCTGACCTGGAAATTAACTTATAAAGCACATAAAAAAGGGTTTAATATCAAAGAAAAATTATTAGAAACACAAACACACGTACAAAAAAAAACTTAATAGAACATAGAGCCATGTTTTTCATAGCGATCATAGAAATACATACACATACATACACGTATGCACACCTACATACTTACAATAAGCAACCACACACACACACATCTTTAAATAGATGAATGTGCGTGCGTTTGTAGTTCATGTATAGACAGATACATACACTGAAAGAGAGAAAGAGAGAGAGAGTGAGAGAGAGAGAGACTGGGTAAAGAAAATAATAATGAGAGTGAGAGATTAATAACCTACATTTAATATGTGTGTGTATATATATATATATATATATATATATATGTGTGTGTGTGCGTGTGTGTGTGTGTATAATATATGTATATTTATATATTATATATATATATATATATATATATATATATATATATATATATATATATATAATATATGTACACGTAATGTATATATATATATATATATATATATATATGTATGTATGTATGTATGCATATATATATATAATCTGTTTCGCTAATATATTTTGAGATAACAAAGGTATATGTATCTCACATATACTTAATCTGTCTGCTCATATACATACACTAACCCCACAAACGTATTCATCATATATCAAAATATGCACATAAATATACGCGTGTATGTGTGTGTGTGTGTGTTTGAACACAATGGCGAATTTAAATGTAGAAAAAGAATAAAAAATGATAATAAAATAATCGATCTATAAACACTGCAAAATGAATTTAATTGAATCACCAAATATTTCTCTTTGATGAATGATACTATATAGTTTCAACATACTTCAAAGAGTTTTCGTCGTGAAGATAATGTCATTCCTTCTTTACCTTCTAAAATATGTGTTGTATACTCTTCTCTCTTTGGCGTACAATTAACACACATATTTACACACACACATATACATGTCTATGATGTATGCATAATATATATGTGCGTATATATTTATAAGTATGGAAGAGCCGTGCTAATCATTTAAATCACGCAAGCACTCATGTATTTTCTTATTTGCATATGATATCATCTATTTATTAATATCCGTAACTCTACCTTCGTAAAAATGTGCATAACACTAAGGGAAGTAAATCAGATGTAGCATTGGAGAAAGTGTTCTGTGATATGGTTTTGGCGGTAGCGGACAGAGCAGCGTTCGTAGTTAAACTAACAGTTGTCATAGCAGAGACAGTGACTGTGACGTTGGCGGTAATCATGATGAGAGAGAGAGAATGAGTAAGAGAAAGACATAGAGAGAACGTAGGGTAAAACTAGTCTAAGAGGTGAGAGGTTGTGTGACAACTCTGGCTTTTGCTCTATCGACCACCAGACTACCAAATAACCTTATACACTGCTGGATACACAGCCTCTAGATTCTTCTCACAATTGCGTATTTTTATTCCTGTGTGGAAAAAAGCTTCCTACCCAACCACATGGTTCCGGGTTCAGACCCTTGGGCAAGTTTCTTCTACTATAGCCTTGGGCCGACCAAAGCCTTTCTAGTGGAGTTGGTAGACGGAAACTGAAAGAAGCCCGTCGTATTATCTGTGTGTGCGTCTTTGTGTCTGCGTTTGTACCTCCATCACCGCTTGACAACCGCTGTTGACGTGTTTATGTCCCCATAACTTAGCGGTTCGTTAAAAAGAGACCAGTATAGTAAGTACTAGGCTTACTAAGAATAAATCTTGGGGGACGATTTCTTCCACTAAAACCCTTTAAGGTGTTGCTCCAGCAGGGCAGTAGTCAAATGACTGAAACAAATGAAAGAGTAAAAGAGTGTCATCGCATCCACTTCGAGGTTTTCCGAATGTTAATTTGGTTGGCATGCAAGAATATCATGAGGCCACTGTTGTCTCTAAATATTACATTATTTTCGACGCAGCGGAAGTTCAGCCTTCATTATTCCGCAATCACATCGTTCACGCCAATTCGTTGTCGAATTACCTCGTTTTGCTTTTTTCTCTCACTATAATATTCGTAGCATCGATTTTTCCACGGACCTCTGTATCGAAGCTAGTTACTGTTATTCCTTCTTCATAGCAGCACAGGTTTCACTTGCATATAAAAGTGCAGGTAGGATGTTGCTACTGAAGAAATTGGCACACAAGTTCTTGTTCAACTATGTCTGTTATATCATTCTCACATTACTCATACATCGATCTTCGTGTAATTTAAATACCTGGATTTCGTAATTTAAATATTTTGTAAACGCAATGTATCAATTAACTATTTATTAACGTGGAAATTTCTATTGATTGCCGTTTATTGGTATATCAAGAATGCAGAGAATAAATTAATATATTTTAATAGATGCAGGTATTGTTGTGTAATAAGAAGATTGCTTCCCAACCAAATGAATTACGGGTTCAAACCCATTATGTGATAGGTTGTGCATGTAACTACTCCTATACCTCCAGAATTGTGAATGGATTTTCTGAACGGAAACTGAACCGAAATACGTCAGTCGC
>NC_142939.1:54691624-54701624 GCF_046866305.1 Octopus bimaculoides | reverse complement strand
TTTTTTTTTTTTTTTTTTAAATTAATGAAATATCCAATCTCATTTCTAGAATGAGATTCAATTATGGATCGATTACTTCGGTGATGAGTGTAGAATTGTTAATTATTCGCTCTTCGATGTGTGTATATAATAAAGATTGATAAAGATGGGATGATTGCGCGATAACGAGAAGGGAATTTAGCGTTCACAGATCTCCGCTGAATTTCTTGTTTAAACTAAAAGTAACATGTCAAAGTATATATATTTAGAGATATCTGAGTCAACAGTTTTCCACAAACTGTTTTCCACAATTAACTTTATTAAAATGACGAAAGAAAATAATGTCATTAAATTATATATATATATATATATATATATATATATATATATATATATATATATATATATATATATATATATATATATATATATATATATATATATATATAGAGAGAGAGAGAGAGAGAGAGAGAGAGAGAGAGAGAGAGATAATGTCATTAAATTATATATATATATATATATATATATATATAGAGAGAGAGAGAGAGAGAGAGAGAGAGATCGTCGAGGCGCAACGGCCTAGCAGTTGGGGCAGCGAACTCGCGGTCGTAGGATCGCGGTTTCGATTCCTAGACCGTTGTGAGTGTTTATTGATCGAAAACACCTAAAGCTCGACGAGTTTCCGGTAAGAGCTGGTGGCGAATCTAAATAGAAACGTTACAATAATAAATAATAATACAATAATAAAAAAGCACTAAATCCGTCCGTAATAACTTTCACCGCAACTTTCTCTCACTCTTTATTCCTTTTCTTGTTGTACCTGTATTTGAAAGGGCCAGCCTTGTCACACTGTGTCACGCTGAATATCCCCGAGAACTACGTTAAGGGTACACATGTCTGTGGTAAACGTGTCTTGTTAATTTCATGAGCAGGCTGTTCCGTTGATCAGATCAACTGGAACCCTCGACGTCGTAAACGACGGAGTGCCAACAACAACGAAATATTTCTTGTACATAAAAACGTTTCACTGAAATTTCGATCTGAAAGAGATATTCTCCTATATTTCACAAATTTAAGATTTTGACAAATTAAATCTTACTTTCTCCAAAGAGTAAATTGTTATAGAAAAGCAAATGGAATACTAAGAAAAGCAAATGGAATAATAAAAACGATAAACAAATTATTTCTCTGCATACGAGAAAAAGTGAGCTTTTAGCATTTTATTTCTTTAATATCTGTGTGTGCGCAAGAGAGAGAAGAGATGAGAGAGAAAGAGGGAGAGAGAGAGAAAAGAGAGAGAGAGAGAGAGAGAGAGAGAGAGAGAGAGAGAGAGAGGCGGGGCTTCGTCTTAGTTCACCATTATTATATTTATAAACATCGGCTTTATTAAATTACCGAAGACTGGATATTTAGTTATGTTTCTTCTATATTTCTAGCTAATAAAGTCGACTAATTCGCTCTAGGCTTTCCTGTAACTTCATTTGAGTATGAAAGGCAGTAAAAACAAAGTTTAGTTTTGTTCAGGGAGATTACACAGAGACATTTAAAATAAGAAGTGTCAACCGTTTCAACGAAGCGATTAATTTCATAAGCTGATTATTCATCTCTAATTTAATTTACTTGCTGGCTTCCTTCGATACACAATTCAAAATTAATTATTAATTATTGCACTACATTTGCATTTCCGCTTTTTTGCAATCTTATATTTATAACGCTGGATCGACTAGCAGCAACAACATCTACGATATATTCACTTTCTTCAGTTTTGTTAATATGCATGGAAGGTTATCTCAGCGATGAAGTATTCGGAGTGGTTTATTAACTTTCAATAACTCAAAAATAATATTAACTTCGTATTAAGTGCGCTCGAATACTCTGCCTTTAGCTTTCAACTATCTGCAACCCTTGGCGTTTCATATGCTCATATGTACGGAACAGCACATTTTATAGCATGATGGAAATAAATTTACGAAAAATTTCCGCTGAGATTTTTGTTCTTGCAGAATTAACTCTCTAAAGTGAAAACAGTTTTAAAGAAACCAGCATATTGTGTGGGAGACAGTTTAGTTAAATATATCCATATATATGAACTCAGAAAAGGGAAAGGCAAAAGTCAACTGTAGGTAGGTTCAAATTCAGACCCTAAATAACTGTCTTATGGGTTCTGTCAATAAATTGCTTGTATTGAAGTAAAATATTTCAGCGTTAGTCACAACATCAGCAATTTTGAGATATGCTGTTGGTTTCTCCTCTGATACTTTATTTTATCAACGCTGGGAGGATGAAAGTAAAGTTGATCTCGGTAGTGATTTCAACTCAGAACGCAAAGAACGCGAATAACTCATGATGGCCATTTTGTTCGATCGTCTAACGAATATGCCATTCCTGATATTTAATAATTATTTTCTTGCACCATGGGCAGGAGACTAGCATCTTGATAGGAAGGACACTGCAGAAGAACTAATGTAATAAATTTACGTTAAGAATTATATCGACCACGGAATGTTAGATTTGTAAGAGAGAGAGAGAAGAGAGAGAGAGAGAGAGAGAGAGAGAGAGAGAGAGAGAGAGAGAGAGAGAGAGAGTAGTGCTTATAGCGGGGAGGGAATTAGAAACAAGGAAAAATAAAGGACGACTAAATATTTGCTTCAAATTTTAACGCAAGACCAGCAATTTCGGCGGGATGGAGATAATCAATTATATTGACCCAATGTTCGACTGGTACTTAATTTATAGACTCCGAAAAATAAATGAAAGGCAAAGTAGACCTCGGCAGAATTTGAACTCAAAACGTAAAGACAGACGAAATACCACTAAGCATTTCACCCGGCGTGCTAACGTTTCTCGCAGCTCACCGCCTTATTGCGGCACAAATATTGTATTTAAAATTTATCTAAATATCATAGACTGTAAATATACATAATTTGGACTAAAGAATGTTATTGATTAGTTGAATAGTTACTTAAAATATAAACCATAGTCAACAACATATATTTAAAATTCTATTTATATTTTAGGAATTTGGGGTATATAATACTATTTACAACATACAGCATACAAGTGTCGACAGACAAAACATTTGGAAATCGAATGCATGATGGTTCATTCCAGTGTAGAAGATATTATGCGTAATATGACCAAAATTTCAATGCTGCTTTTGTTAAATCGAGAGACCCTGTAAATATTCTCTGAAAGATATAACTCTACGGTATTTTGAAATCCGAAATTAGAGAGCGCTATCAAACGTTCTTGTTACGATAAAATAAAGCGGAATAATATAGTATTGAGAAGAAGCAAATGAGAAACCACGGTGTTAAAATACTTTGGTGATTTATAAATGAAGACATTCTATGAATAAAAGTTAAGAAGGGAGATGATAAGTGCAATTATCTTCTTTTTACTACGTATTTATCCTCAAATATCTCTTTAGATAAGGCACGGCGATACTATCCACCAGGTGAGACTTAGTTTCAATAGTTCTCCCGTTACATTGTGTGTAGTATTTTGGTTAAATAGAATAAAACTTTCTTTTACTGCATCATTTATAGACGGTTAACTTTCTCTATAAGATATAGGCCTGCACAGACATACATACATACATAGTGAAGAAAACTATGAAACTAACACCTACATACTAACAGGCAAACATACAAAGGAAATGTATATATTCATACATAAGTGTGCTGATTTCTATAAAATAAATCAAACTGAAAACAAGCACGCACACACACAAAAATATATGTATATATATGCATATATGTGTATTTGAATATATAAGTGTGTTTATATATATATATATATATATATATATATATATATAGATATATATATATATATATATATATATATATATGTATATATATATATATATATATATATAATAATAATAGTAGGGACAAAATCCAAAATTACAGGTAAAAACTCAATTAAAATCAATTTATAAGAAATCAAAATTAAATTGAGCTTTATAGATAAAATATATATAAAATATATAGTTTTAGGGAAAATAACCAAGTTTCAAGAACTCATTTATTGTGCTTTTAATTGTTAATTTTTCTATATGTGATAGTGGATTTTCATCGATGAGTTCTTGACACTTGGTTATTTTCCCTAAAACCAGAAACATGTCCCTGAATGCTGGCTAGGCTGGGTGGAGGAGCTTGTCTCCACCTCGCAAACGTAAGGACACAGTAATTGTGTCAAGGCCGACAGGAAGCGGTCCAGCTTGCTAGGGCTAAACGGCAGTAGTGTGTTCCCTTATTGGGATTGTCACATTAAGTTGGCAATACATACAACTTTATATATATGTATATATATATATATATATATATATATATATATATATATATATATATATATATATATATATATATATATATATATATATATATATATATCGAAAGAGAGAGAGAGAGATGTACGAGGGTGTACCCAAAAGAAGACGAATTTTGCAATATTATTTAACTCAGTTTTACATGTTTACACTCTTACCGCCTTCAAAGTATTCTCCATTTGAAGCAACGCATCGGTCCAGACGCATTTCCCACTGCACGAAGCAGTCTTGGAACTCTTGCGTGGTCATGCTTTTTAACACCTCTATCGGTTTTTTCTTCACCTCTTCTACGCATACAAAACGTTTTTCCTTAAGGACTTTTTTTATTCGGAGGAACCAATAACAAAAAAAAAAACCAGCAGGGAGCAAGATCATGTGAATAGGGAGGATGAGTAAGTGGAGTCATGCCATTTTTGGTCAAAAATTATCTCAGACTCAAAGCGATGTATGGAGGCGCATCGTCGTGATGAAACTCTCCACTCTGCTATAGGTCGGGATGTATAGTCTCTCCGTGTCTCGCAGACGCTTCAGAAAAATGCCTGGTTAACTGGTTGACAAGTAGGAGAAAAATTCTGTATGGAAAATTCCTTTCGCAGCGACTAAACAAATCAGCATCGCATTGACCCTGGACTTCACTTGACGCGCTTTTTAGGGGCGTGGTTACATCAAATGCTTCCATCGACCTAACTGTGGCTTCGTTTCCGCGTCGTAGTCGTAGCACCAGCTTTCGTCATCAGATCAGCAAGAGGACACTAGACGATGACGCTGGTCGGAAGACTGATGCCTGAGGGCGGCATCAAGTGGCTTCTAGCGGCTGAAGCCTGAACTACAACGGGCGTGTCCTACAGAGAACTTTCCGGTTACTTTTGGGTACCTCCTAGTATATGCACACACAAACCCGCACATGCACACACACATACACACACACACACGCACACACACGTAAACACACACACGAACACACAAAGAATTAATGCATGTACGTAGTTATAATAGCAAAATAGTTACCAACTACACATGCATCGAACATTTTATTCAGTTGTTACTTTTTGTTTTATGCAATTAAATTCACTAAATCACTTATACATACCATACTTGGCTCACACACAAACGCACGCACACACACACACACACACACACACACACACACACACACACACATACTCTCTCTCTCTCTCTCTCTCTCCTGTATACATACACAAAAACACACAGATGTACACACACACACACACGTATATGCATACACACCCACGCATCTATATATTTACATACATACATAATCCCTGCCCATATATATATTTCACATTTCCGGAAATTACACGTGGTTATTAATCATTACATTCTTTTCCTCTGTAAATTTCCACCAAATTTTCAGTGTCAGTCTGTAAATGATCTTAAGAAATCTTTCAGACGCCAGATTATTTTTCGAAGTAACGGTAAAACTACAATTATATGTATTTTTTCATATGTGCCGTCTAAACAATCAAAATCTAAAATCCACCACAGAAGGAAAAAAAAAGCTAACAAGCTAACAGCATAGTAATAATAATAATAATAATAATGACCGATTTTTAGCATATATATATATATATATATATATATATATATATATATATATATATATATAGACAGAGATAAATTCTTAAACACATACATAGACACATACACATACATATATATCTATACACACACACACACACACACACACACACACACATATATATATATATATATATATATATATATATATATATATATATATATATATATATATGTATGTATGTATGTATATATATATGCGTAGTGTTTTAAAAATGTCTGCTATGTTTTTTCCACGCTATTTTCGTACTTGCTTTTTTTACATTTTAGTTAAACTTGAAACTTTTCGCATAAATCACAGCGCAACTTGATTTCACTGATAATAATTGCATCATGCTTTAGATTAATATTCTTATGTTTTCGTTGCATCTGTGTACTTATATTTGTCATATGTGTGTGTGTGTGTGTGTCTGTGTATGTGTGTGTGTGTGTATGTGTATGTGTGTGTGTGAGTGTATGTGTGTGTGTGAGTGTGTATGTGTGTGTGAACATTCGTACACCCACAGTTTTTCAGAGAAATACTCACATATACATAAGTATGTGTATGTACATAAAAAAGTTTGTATGTGAATGTACCATGGTATCTTTTCAGATATTCTGATTATGGACGGCAGAAAAAAAAACAAAACATTTATATATAAATTTGTGTTGTGATTGCAGTGCACATTATAACCATTATTTCTTGAAACTTTCATCTGAATCACATGATAAAAAGGCCAAAAATAATCGAAATCCAAGACTTGATAGAAACACTAAGTGGCTCTTAAGAACAGAGGATACCTACGAGAAATTAGGAGTTAATTCCGAAATAAACCTTCAAGCTAATGGAATGTAAATAAACAACTTATTGCATCCAGCTCTTCACTTAAACATCAAAATTTATGTAGCTTTCTAACGCTAGATATTTATCTTATGAAAGGTCCTTCCCAAGCGACAGGTTCAGAAGGCCTCTTTCTGGATTCGTTGGCGTATGTATTCCCCGACTAGAGCAACGTGAAATGAAATGTCTGACACAAGGCATCGCAGGGTACAGAAAGCGAACCTATAATTTTACGTTCATAAGCAACACGCCTGGTCTCTAAGCGCGAGCCTGTACAGCAACTCACTTAACCATTAAGCATACATGTTTATTTCAGCATGAAAAATATATTAAATTGCAAAACAAATATAGTACGAGAAGATGAGCTGATGAGCTTGAGAAAATTACCAAAACATGAGCTAAAACCGTTTGTTGCCCTCAAATCTAAGAGAGTGAATTCCCATGAACAAATTTATTTTGATCTCTTGAAAATATTGCGCTTTCTCGTAAAATAAATTCTTATAATGTAATACAGAGATTTAATAAAGCAAAAAAGCAAATCGGTTAAGCCGTTACATTCACTCCCGACTTGTGTGTGTTTGTATATAGGTGTATATATGTGTGCGGGTGTGTATGTTCCTGTGTGAATAGGTAAGAAAGGTTTTTTTTTTTTCTTGTCTATCGAGTAGTCCTTATCCTGTAAATTTTATCAAATATATTACATTTGTCACTGATCCTTCTAGTAAACCATGTATCCATGAACCTTCGACGACTTTTAAACGGGAAAATTAATTGCTATTTCTTGCATCTTATAGGCCCAGCAATGGCATAGACGTTGCCAACTTCAGGTACATGATGGTAAAAGTCTATTCCTCATCTTGGCAATTTAAACGATGTTGCACTAGCCAGTGCCTCGAAAAGTATTCCATTTTCCACGATATATAGTGAAGTACCTAGTTGTAGGAACTGAAATCTTACACATAAATTATCATGTAAACCGATGAGTTTTTTTACTGGAACGTGTTGCTTTTATGCAATTCTTTGGACGAATCGGAGTGAAATAATGTGACAGCAATAGACGTTTGAATTCTAGATCAATTTCGGTGAGGAAGAGAGTAGAGTGAGAGAGAGAGGGAGAGAGAGGGAGATAGAGGGAGAGAGAGAGAGAGGGAGAGAGAGAGAGAGAGGGAGAGAGAGAGAGGGAGAGAGAGAGAGGGAGAGAGAGAGAGGGGGGCTGACAGAGACAAAGAGAGAGAGAGGGAGAGAGAGAGAGGGGGGGGCTGACAGAGACAAAGAGAGAGAGAGACAGACTGACAGAGACAAAGAGACAGAAAGAGAGACATAGAGTCAGTAAGAGAGAGCGTGAGAGATGGTGAGAGTGAGAGAGAGAGTGTGTGAAGGAGAGTAAAAGAGAGAGAGAGAGAGAAAGAAAGGGTGATGTGTATACAGAGATGGAGTAAAAGAGAAAGAAGGAAAGAGAGCGAGAGAGAGAGACGTGCAGTCAGGAATAGAGAGAGAGAGGGGGAGAGACATAGACTCGAGACATAGAGTCCAGACATAGAGTCGAGAGAATGACAGAAAGATGGAAAGACAGAAACTGAGATGGGAAACGGAGAAAGAGAAGACCAGATAGAGATAGAAAGATAGATAGATAGATAGAAATAGATAGATAGATAGATAGATAGATAGATAGATAGATAGATAGATAGAAATAGATAGATAGATAGATAGATAGATAGATAGATAGATAGACAGACGACAGACAGAAAGACAGACGATAGATAGATAGATAGATAGATAGAAATAGATAGATAGATAGATAAATAGATAGACAGACGACAGACAGAAAGACAGACGATAGATAGATAGATAGATAGATAGATAGATAGATAGATAGATAGATAGATAGATAGAAATAGATAGATAGATAGATAGATAGATAGACAGACGACAGACAGAAAGACAGACGATAGATAGATAGATAGATAGATAGATAGATAGAAATAGATAGATAGATAGATAGATAGATAGATAGACAGACGACAGACAGAAAGACAGACGATAGATAGATAGATAGATAGATAGATAGATAAATAGATAGATAGATAAAGATAGAGAGAGAGGAAGTGGGAGAACAACAAAAAGACAGACAGAGAGGAAATGCTTTCATCATTGGAGTGGTAATTTATTTATCGATCCCTAAAATGATGAAAAGTAAAGTTGACATTTGCCAGATTCCAACTGAGAACACAGAGATAGACTAGGAATGAATAAGGCAAGATATTATTTCCGTCGCTCGAGCGATTATGCCAATTTGCCGCCTCACATCGTATGTAGAATCACGTAAAATAATTAAATATATCATAAATCAATAAATCTAATCAATCATCAAAAGTCTGTTTTTCTATTTCATAGTTTCAATATTCGTAATTAGTGATGCTCATCATCAGAATTTAATTAAAAGACATATTATAATCATTGTTGTTTTTGTTATGCTGTTGTTGTCTGTTTAGTCACAGGTCATTACTGGTTGATCAAATCTGTGATCAAAGACATTCCAATAATGACCATCATGTCTTCTTTTGTCAGGCTATAGCGCATCGAGTACTCCAGAAACACATGCGTTTCTCATCCGTTTTATGAGAGAAGGCTCTCAAGGGAAAGAGAGAGAGAGAAATAGAGAGAGGAAGAAAGAGAGAAGGACAGAGAGTTAGAGAGAGAGAAATAGAGAGAGGAAGAAAGAGAGAAGGACAGAGAGTTAGAGCGAGAGACAGGGTGAGAGAAAGATTTACAACATTCTCCGACTTGAACTAAACCAGAAAATAAGCCAAAAGTTCACAGAATACACACCAGCTATATGAGCAGTAGTTGGTCAAGGGTTTGACCAGTCTAAGAGACTTTCAAAATATACCATAAATTGAAGAAGAACACATTCAGTAATGAAGTACTGGATAACACTGTATGACGAAAAACGTGACAAGATGATATCAGCGTCAATTCGCTTGATCAGAGTTCTGTTAAATCAGATTTGATCTGAAGACACATAAAAGCAGCAGAGTCTACAGGAACAAGGCAGAGGGTTATGAGGTCGCTATAGTCAAAGGTTAGACATAAAACTATTAATCACTGCAAAACATTGACCTTTCCAATACCCTGACTAAAACTAATATTCGTCAAATAAATAAAACGCTCACTCTCAGGCATGAAAATCTAGTGTGGCATGCTTCTATTTCAATATATATATGCAAGTGTTAGTGTAAGGCGTTTATATATATATATATATATATATA
>NC_142939.1:54684124-54686624 GCF_046866305.1 Octopus bimaculoides | reverse complement strand
TATATGTGTGTGTGTGTGTGTGTGTGTGTGTGTGTGTGGGTGTGTGTGTGTGCGTGTGTGTGTAAAGATATTTATGTACGTATGCTGATATGTTTACATGTTTGTGTGTTTGCATTTTGTCTCGATCAATAAAAAGAATTTTCTCTATAAATGTTACTTAATCTATACATTTATACAGACGCATACTCACACATACAGAAAGGCATATTACATATATACATATCTATATATGAATAATACGTAGATATACAAAATGAATGTATATATGTATATATACGTGTGTGTGTAAATGTGCGTAAATGTTTGGAATTACAATGCCTCACATGTCCTTACTGTTAGCATTACTGCTTATATGTGAATGAATGAGTAGATAAATGTTGCCACGACTGACATCGATAGGGTAAATTTGATCATGCCCATTGATAAATTGTTGCAGTCCAACAGGAAACAAACAAATATGACATGTAAGTACAACATTCGATATAGATAAACATTTAGGTTTGTTTCAGAACTGATGGGAAGCATAAGAGAATTGTCTTCTAACTAATGGCACCTTGCCTCAAAAGGCGAGTAATATAAGAGTTGCTTTCTGTCAGTGGTTTTTCTAGCGAAGTCACCCTTGCGAAATTGTGTTTGCTGTCTGTCTGTCTGTGTCTCTCTCTTTCTCAGTCTCTCTCTCTCTCTCTCTCTCTCTCTCTCTCTCTCTCTCTCTCTCTCTCTCTCTCTCTCTCTCGCTATTGCTTATTGTATTTATTCACTCATTTATTTCCGTTTGGTCTTGAAGGAGGGGCTGTGTCCATGCTTTTACTGATTCTACGAGATCGGTTGGATGTTCGCGGTACCATTTATTCCAGCTCAATTGTTTCATATTGACACCAACAGTTAAGATTGTTACATTTGGCGGGAAGCTGGTGTGGTTCTTAGTACTGGGATAAAATACTGCTCTGTAGCTATTGAGTTGATTTGACTCTTATTTCTAGCAATGCTAGTACTACGTAGTAACCTTTGTCACTTTAGATTGTTAAATTGCTAATAAACACGATATTATTTGTAGTTTTCACATTTACCGTTTTTAAAATCAGATACGATGTAAACGGATTCCTTATAAGCTGACAAGGTGAGTTGAGTTTAACGCTAGGCGCATCAAAATTCGAAATCACCGGTGATTTAGCTATGTCCGCTAGAGAGCTTATCTCCCTTGTCAGCCATTACCATAGTGGTCTGTGGCTATTGAGTTGCTTTGACACTTATTTTTAGCACTGCTGATACTATTTAGTACCCTCCGTCACCTAATCACATATTCGTGTTAATCGAAAAGATGTACAGTATTAACTAAAATGTATGTAAACTCAATACCACATAATATTTTTCCATCTCTTGGACTTCATTTTAAGCAGAGAATTAAACTTCCAATGTGCTGCGTCATGAACATATCATAGAAAACTTTCCCAAGATAGATTGCAATGTCAGGCCAGCTGTTAATGATATATAGCTGCTACAGAATTTTACCACATAACTTTACTCTATATTCAAGTGTGACGGCGAATGTGCGTACGCATGAAGGCACAAAGCACACACCTACGCACATACAAATATAAGTGAACCGTGAGGAAACTTCAAAGGTTTCAGACAGTTCTCAGACAGCGCTACGGAAATATAATTTAATATTTGGCTTTCATTTTAAATTCGTTTTTCTTGTAAATTAGGCACCTAATGATTGATTATTGTTAATAATTGAGAAATTTTCAGTCGATATCCTTTCTCTGCCCATGACATATGTGAATGTGTGTTTCTTTATATGCACATATGAATGTGTATGAGCGTGTGTGTGTGTGTGTGTGGTTATGTCTATGTGCATTTATGTGTGACTGTATATATATGCCTGTATATATGTACACAGCATGATCTCTCATGCACATTGTATAGTAACGTTTGTGTAGGTCGGCCAAAGGTATCATAAGGCATTGTATATCCCAACACCCATACAATCGGTTTGTTGCTCAAAGCTTGACTTGTTGTTAGTGTTGAATGACTTATAGGTACCACGCAAGCCTTAGGGGCCATATATGTTCATGAGCGATGGTGAGACCAAACTTCAAATATTTCTTCGAGAGAAATGTTTCTAGAAAATGGTCTTACTCGGTCGACTACCACCATATGTTAACGTATATGCATGTATTTTCCATTTGTTTTAATCGACATAAAGCTACAAAAATAACTGATCGATTAGGACTAGTAGAAATATACATAGTCATATACTAAATTCTATTTATTGTCGGAGGTCCAACAAACCTTAACGTATATGTTAGTATCTACATACATACATACATACATGACATGATAGATCGCTAGCCACTACACATTCTTTATTTCCTCTCTCCCTGTTTCTTTCTGTTGAAGAGCGTTGGCTCGAAACGCTAAAGACTTTTTCAATTCCCGAGCGTTAAACTAATACATCTGTCTGTTGTCTACACCACCTGCCTTCGTCTTTTGCTTTTTC
>NC_142939.1:54649124-54679124 GCF_046866305.1 Octopus bimaculoides | reverse complement strand
TGTATGTATATGGATACATATATATACATACATTTGTACATTTATGTATATATATATATATATATATATATATATATATATATATATATATATATATATATATATATATATATACATACATATATATACATACATTTGTACATATATATATATATATATATATATATATATACATATATATACATACATTTGTACATATATGTATATATATATATATATATATATATATATACATATATATACTTACATTTGTACATATATATATATATATATATATATATATATATATATATATATATATATATATATATATAAATATATATATATATATATATATATATATATATATATATTAATATATATATATATATATATATATATATATATATATATATATATATATATATATATATATATATATATATATATATACATACATTTGTACATTTACGCATATATATATGTGTGTGCTAGCATCCAAATGCAAGGGCTTGTATGTGATTATATGAGTGCGTATGTAGAGAATGTATGTAGAAGTGAAATTATCTCAGATACACATATTGAAAGTATGTAATATTAATTGAAACGCAATGTAATGTCAGGCGAAGGTTAATACGTGAACACAATTTCCATATATGTAAGGTTAATTCAGCAATGTCTTATATACATTGAAAGATCTCTCACTTCAACTCAAACGTTTGTAATTACAAATATTTCCGTGTGCTTTTTAACCTGTCAACCGATTAAGTAAATCATCGAAAAGAAGAAGAAGAAGAAGAAGAAAAAAAAAGATACAGCAATAACAACAAAAATCAATTTCAATTACACACACGCAAGCAAAAATACTAGCATATGCACATATATATTATTGAAATTAGCATGCGTATATGTACGTATAAAGGTAATGCATTTGCACACGCATTCTTGGAGAGATAGTTCCACACGCAAACGGAATAGTTACCCGATCAATGGCAGTTGATTTTAAATCATTCTCTCTCTCTCTCTCTCTCTCTCTCTCTCTCTCTCTCTCTCTCTCTCTCTCTCTCTATTTGCGTCTGTCTGTATATATATACATACATACATATATATATATATATATATATAAGTTCAAAAAACACAAAAACAATAACAAAAAAACAACAAAGTGAGGACGTGATACGGATAGTGTTATTGGACGCTCGGGAAAGGAAGGATATATATATATATATATATATATATATATATATATATATATATCAACAGGATCACTAGGGAAAAGAGACGACAAACAACTATTGCCAAAGATGGTGAGAAATCTCGCTTGGAGAGAGGGCTGTTGGAGATAGAGAAAATTCTGCATCACTCTCACTACAAAGAGAGAGCAGATAAAGAAGCTTGGGTTATAGAAAATATCATGCCGAACGCTAAACTAGCAGCCAAATCTCCATCAAATTGTACCTCATCATTTTTAATCACTAAGGTCGTCGTCGATTTTATTCATCAGCATTCAGAAAGGGACCACCTTCCTGGATTGAACGTCTTGGGGCTTCGTGTCATCTTTATGTAAGAATCCAAATTTGAAGTCCTACATATATGCACTATCTCAGTGGGTTATGCATGTGCATTCATGAATGTCTGTTCCGTATGTATGTATGTATGTATGTATGTATGTATGCATGCATGTATGTATGTATGTATGTATTTTATGTATGTGTGTATGTATGTATGTAGGTTGCTCCAGAAGTGATTAAGTAAAATTCCGATTAGCGATTCGCTAAGATCCAATCTTGAATAAATAATGTTACACAAATGGACCTAACTTTAAGTATTTTCTTTTCGCTTACTTGCAGTTCACAGCAGCGTGAACGTGAATCCAAATTCTATTGCCTCCCTCTTGTTTATATATATACTTATATATATATATGCGTTCGTGCATGTGTGTGTGTGGGGGGGGGGGAGTGTGTAAGCATACGCGAGTAGACACACGTCTTAAACAGACACGTTTTGTCACAAGAGACTGGCATGCTCCCTTCCATCGGATAAACCAGGTTCAACTGAGAAAATCGTTATTGATCTTCGTCAGTCAAGTGACATGATGAAAAGAAATAAACGTTTAGACATTCCATCGTCGTACATGCATGAATGCATGTGGTGCAGTGATAGGAATTTCGTATGAATGCCTGATGCGACGAGTACTTTCTAAGCATATTTCCACTATTACTGCACTAAATGCCTCTCACGTACCTGATGTGTAGGAGTCTCCACTCATGCGCGAACGCGGAACTTACTCGCACCCACTGCTTCCACAGGCTTACTTTCATTTCTTTGTCTTCCCTCCTTATCACTGCTGCTGCTGCTGCTACTACTACTACTACTACTACTACTACTACTACTACTACTACTACTACTACTACTACTACTGCCGCCACTGCTGCTGCTGCTGCTGCGACTGCTACTACTAATCTGACAATTTTTCCTGTTACCGTTTTTTTTTTGTTCTTACTACTGTTGCTGTTGTTGTTAGTACAGCTGCCGCCACCGCGACCACCGTGGCCTCCGACATTACTGACTTTCGTGTTAATACTTTCAGCGATGAAGTTTAATGCCGACCATGGAGGAATTTGAAATGAGAGCGCATAGAAAATGATGAATTACATTGTATAACAGTGATAAAAAAAAAAAAAACGGAAAGGCGAATAACCTTTTCTGGGGATATTTTGCGTGTAGACCACGAATATAACATCCCTTTCTTTTTGTGACTCTCCAGTTTCTTGTAGATTATCATCTTACTTACGTTAAATACACTGATGGTTCTGTAGGAATTGAGTGCAAACAGAATTCCACCGAAACTGATAACTCGAAAAGTTATGAACGGATTTTGATATAATTTCAATGGGGTGTTCCTAATGGATTCGTTAACCTAACGTATGGAAATTATAAAAGTACACTCAATATTATTATAGTTAATGGGTCCAAATCCGTGGTAAATTTGACATGAAGCCACAGCTCATCACTCAGTAATCTAGTTCGTGATCTAACATTTACTAATCAACAGAGTGAAGTCCTGTCTTCACGTCTGCAGCAATGGAACCTGTTGGATAAAGATTCTTAGTATTTAGGAAGTGATCTGCAGTATTTAGGAAGTGTTCTGCAGATCTACAGCAATTCTTCATTCTGGAAAACAATTTGACTTATTGTAATGATATCAGAGATCTATTCAATACCCTTGAGCTTACCTGTGAACCAAATGAGTGGAGGCTATTCATAGATGCATCCATTTACAGCATAAAAGTGGTTCTATTGCACATTGGGACCACATGCCTTCAGTTCCAATTGCTCACTCAATCATTTCAAGAGAGACATATGAGAACCGCGCTTCTATTCTAGACCGCATAAGTTACAAGGAACAAGAGTGACTAATTGGTGGGGACTTGAAAGTAGTAGCCCTACTTAATGAAATATAAACTGGATACACCAAATGTATGTGCTTCCTTTTCAAGTGGGACAGTAGGGTCAGATCAGAACTATATATACGCTGAGAATGGCCACCTCGGGAAACTATGACGCCTGAATGCCATAAAGTAAGGCATGAGCCACTAGTTACGAAGTAGAAAATCCTTTTGCCACCACTGCATGTAAAGCTAGGGCTAATGAAGCAATTTTCAAAGCACTGCAATATAACAAGCCATGTTTCCAGTACCTCAAGGCGACCTTCCCTAAAATAAGTGATGCTAAGTCTAAAGAGAGCATATTCGTAGTCTCTCAGATTCGTCAACTGAAAGCTGATGCGGACTTCGAGGCAACAATGGATGAATCCGAGCTAGCAGCCTGACATGCATTCAAAGATGGATGTAAAGGACTTCTGGGAAACACCAAGTGTCCCAGTGAGAGAGTATCGTGGAGAGTTTAATCAAGTGCTTCCAAGATCTCGGATGTACTATGTCACTAAAAATACACTTTCTTCATTCTCATCTGTCCCTCTTCCCAGAGAATACAGGAGATATGAGTAATGAACATGGAGAAAATTTTGAACATGGAGAGGTTCCATCAAAATATAGCGTCAATGGAAAACAGGAATGAAGGAAAATGGAGCCCAGCTATGTTTGGCTGATTTCTGCTGGAATCTGAGACGTGACACACCTGAGACGTTTTATAAACGAAGGAGTAAATATTAAAATGTAGCTTAATACATTATATAATGCTAACAAACATTCCGATTTATTATATATTTATGAATTAATTACAGTGGGCATATTTAATCTGATTTGGGGAGCAAAATAAATTTATGGTATTGTGGAAATTGGTATAAATTGCATAATTATTAAGTCGGTAATTTACAACAAAATGTGCTGAGCAACGGTTCAGCAACACCATGATTCTATATGGACATAGCCAGAATATTATTTAGGAGAATCGCAACTGATGACACATATATTGTAATTAACGATTTCTTTTACTTTCGATATCAGAATCAGGAAATGTAAAGTCGACCTCGGAATAAAAATTTGAATTGAAAATACAAAAGACGTAACTCGTATGGTATGGCATTCAGCCCAATCACTTCACTGATTGTGGGGCGTATTGATACGTATTGATACGTATTCATAAAGACTAGAAGAAATGTATAAAGAAAAACGTAACTTAATATGAAAAATGAAAATTAGGAAAACGAAAAAAAAAAGGGAAGTGATAAAAGCGGAAGAAGAAAGAAAAAATGCAGAACGAAATTGATGAAGAAAAGGTTGGAAAGAAGTGTCAGGAAAGATAACAAAAAAAAAATGGAGATGGAAAAGAATGGTAAGAGGAGCAAGGTAAAGAAGAAAAAGAAACAGAAGAATGAAATGTAGATAAAAAAAAAGAGGGGTCGGAAAAAGAGTAGGAAGAAAAAGAGGAAAAGGAGATGAAGAAGAATGAGATAAATATAAAACAGAATGAGATGAAAAAGAATGTAATGGGGCAGATAAAAATGAGGGAAAGAAGAAGATAGAAGTAGAAGGAACGAAGAGGAAAGAAATGTAAGAGAGGAAAAGAAGAGAATAAATAAAGAAAGAGAGAAGAGAGAAGAACAAAGAGTGGGAAGCGATGATGAACAGAAAATAAAGAGGATGTGGAGAAGGAGGAGGAGGAGAATGTCATAACAGAAAGAGAAGGCATTGACAATTCTCAATTCTATCTGTTGTTTACTCGTAACTAACACGTTATTTGCACTGGAAGACATATTTAGTCAGTGCGAAAATGGGGTCTCTACAGAAACTTTACAGAGTGAATTATTGGCAAGGTGTCAACAGGCAAAGCTGCAGGGATTACTTGGTGTACTCAGACAAATTCATCGATTTTTGTACCCAAACACACACTGAGAATCACACGTATATTAATTTACACGTACAAAATGTACATGCATATATATTCAAGCTAGTTATTGTTACAAATACGCTGACGTCATAAATAGTTGCTCGTGTAGACAAGTATGGTACTGTAACAAGAATACGTACATAAAATTATCAATGCTTGTGTACAGTATAGCAAGAATGATGACAGCAATCATAATGCTGGTGTCAAGATCATACATGTAGAGGTATGAGTTGATGTATGCACTTATTTCAAAAATATATCTATAAATTTGCACGTAGATATAAGTATAACCACCATCTTTGCTAACAACAACGCATATGTGTGTGTGTATCTCTCTCTCTCTCTCTCTCTCTCTCTCTCTCTTTATATATATATACATATATACACACAAACATAACTACGTATGCATTTATGTGTGTATACACATATATACATACATATATATACTTATGCACTTGTATATATATATATGTATATATACCTAACGCTACGCGTCCATTTGTAAGTAAGATTTAACTTTATATATATATATATATATATATATATATATATATATATATATATATGAGTAAAAATAAATACAAAAAAATGGGTTTTGTATGATCGTGTATAGAGGAATATATTGTTTTATTTAAAAGAGTTCCAACTCTGTTTTTTATGTTTTATTTATATTCTTTTAAAAATTAGTGTGGGATATAGAATATGGAATATATAATATATAATATAAAAATAGATGGTACAATGAAATGAAGTATTGAATGCCTTATTGAATATATGAAATATTGAGTGTTCAATATAAACAATTAAATATATAAAGGCGAATACGTATTTTCATACCTTGTGGCATTCATCAAGGCCTCGACTCTATAAGATGAGTTTCACTTGAGCCCAGGGGTCGATGTAATCAAATTATCTCACTCACTCAGAACCTCCAGGCCTTGAGCCAAAATTTGCAAATAATATTTACTATCCTTTGGCTGTTTTGTTAATCTGTATTTTCAAATTTTCTGATATAAGAACTCACTGAAAACTTTCTGATAAGCTACATGCATGTATATCGTATATCTGGTGGTTATATTTGGACGTCAGTGTCCGAAGAGATGGTAATATCCTATATATGGTAGCAGTAAGATTTGACTTGTATGCAGTGGCCGGACGCATGGCACTGATGATTTGCATTGGAATGAAATCACGTGATATGCGAATTTCGGTGACCATGGCAGACAGTTCTCTGTTGCTCCTATCTATGTATGCACCGACATAAAAGGCTCTTTCAAGGTTAATAGTACAGTATTCAGTATTCGAACAAGATATCCATGTTAAGTTGATATTAACGCTGCTTCTGTCGCTGAAATAACATGTATATATATATATATATATATATAATTTTGTTTAAAAGAGTTTCAACACTGTCTGTTTTTTATGTTTTATTTATATTCCTGCAGAACTAATGTGGGGTATAGAATATGGAATATACAATATATAATATAATATACAATATAGAATATAAAATAAAATAAAATAAAATAAAATAAAATAAAATAAAATAAAAATGGATGGCACCATGAAAGAAAGTATTGAATGTAGATGAAATATTGAGTGTTCAAAATATATAAAGGCGACTCGAGTTTCAGGGCTATTTCCCTTCGTCATGGCCGATATATATATATATATATATATATATATATATATATATATATATATATATATGTATGTATGTACACTGGCAAGTGTTGGTATATGCGTAGATATGGCTTTATTTATGTCACTATGTAAACACACACACACACACACATATACATATACATACATATATATATATATATATATATATATATATATATATATATATATATATATATATATATATATATATATATATATATATATATATGTAATGCATTCATGCTTCCACTCCTGTACTTATCCATAATATTAGAAATGTGAATAATGCCCGAACTCTGTCACTATTCCTAACGTACAATCAAGAACAATCCAATCACCAATAACGGATACACATGCTCTCTCTCTCTTTCTCTCTCTCTCTTTCTCTCTCTCTCTTTCTCTCTCTCTCTTTCTCTCTCTCTCTCTCTCTCGTCTCACTATTCCTCGGTGTATAAGTTTATGTAAGTAATGTACTAATGTATGTACCCACATACCCACACGTGCCACTTATACACGAATGCAAGACTGTCATTGTGCATGCATGCATGCGTGTCTGTGCATGTGTGCGTATGTGTGTATATGTATATATATGTGTGTGTGTGTGTGACATTGAGCGGCGTGTTTGCGTTTGTTTTTTGTACTTATATTTCCTGTTGTTCAGTTAGTGAGTTATTACATATAAGCATTTCTGTGTGTGTGTGTATATTCATACGCATACACAGACACACAGACAGACACATAAACACATATACACTCATATATACATATATATATATATTTGTATATACATACGTATGTACATGTGTGTATATATATATATATATATATATATATATATATATATATATATATATGTTTATATGTTGATTTCTGTGCGTGTAAAATGAAACGTATGCATGAATATATATATATATATATATACATGTGTGTGTGTGTGTGTGTGTGTGTTTGTGTGTGTGTGTCCGTGCGTGTGTGTGTGTATGTGTGTGTGTATTTTTTCTTTATTTTGGCATCTTATCACTTTATTACATTTCTTGTCCTGTCATAAAGCAACAAACATCACATTTGTTGTTTGCTAATAAAGCAGAGTATTCTGGTGCCAGTTCATTTCTGCATTGTCTCAGAACATATCATGCATTTACTTCCTGTTGATATACAACAGTCTATTTCGTCTGACATACTCAACCGATATAGGAAAGCAGCTGCTATTCTGAGATCTATTTATTTTCACATGTTATTTCAGTATTTGAGAAGCAGTGTTCAGAAATTTTCTATACGCCCTCCTTATAGTTATGAGATTGATGCGGAGGGTGAACTCGTCTAGCGATAGCTAAATGCGAGTTTCATCAATTATAATGAATCATGGAAGGAGTCTGTGCGTAGTTGCTCAATCTTGCTAGAATTATTAGTTTTAGAAAATAAATAAGACACATTAGATAATATATTACGAGATTCTTCTCAAAAGACTGTTTCGATGGCCATAGCTGAAACAGCTTTGATCGGACATCTCTACTGCAATGTTGTTTCTTGGCTGAAAGATCAATTATACGGGTTTCAAATTTTACCAAAAAGGCAGCATTTTGGTGGATTAGGATCAACCCCAGTGCTCAACTGGTACTTATGTTATTGACCCCGAAATGATGATGGGCAAAGTAGACATCCGGCGGAATTTAAATGCAGAACGTAAAGACGGAAGAAACACCGCTGTGTGTTTCGCAGGGCGTGCTAACGATGCTGGCCGCCCGAATATCAGTTATTATATTGGATTCAAGTTTTGGCTCTAGGCCAGCAATTTCAGAGGAGGGATTAGTTGATTACATCGACTCCAGTGCTCAACCGGTACTTGTATTTTCGACCCCAATATGATGGAGGGCAAAGTAGACCTCGGCAGAATTTGAATGCAGAACGTAATCACTGAAGAGATGCTCGAAAGCATTTTCCCCTGCGCGCTAACACTTCTGCTAGCTTACCACCCTAGTTATCATATTTCCAACGTAAATGGTTAAGCCATGAAAATATACTGGAACTACAGAATGCCTTCTGTGTGCTTAAGGGATTACACAAAGTATATTGTAATCATACAAATTCTCAACTCTATCTAATAAATTATAACGATATATGTTATAAACAACACATTAAAACAGTTAATCTCATGTATATGGTTAAAATAACATAAAATGCACATATGGGTTTTATTTTTCATCTGTACTTACGAAACGACAAAGATCACATACTAACATTACATCTATCTATCTATCTATCTATCTATCTATAAAATAATACCTATTGACAGTACCACGTCATGTCATTAACTGTGCCATAAGAGGTATACTATGCGTACGCTTCTGATAGTAAATCGCTTGTATGGCTCATAAAATATAGAAGACCCTCCTATTCATGGTATATCTCGTTTATATATCTAGTGTTATAAAGACACTGAAGTTTATGATATATAGGATATATGACATGTAAACCAGATACTGAACTGTTAGTTTGCTTTCAGTTGACAGTTAAGCTTCCAATGTATGTGTCTAATATTCTATAAGACATGAAAGTATCGCATCTTCGTGTTAAAAATGCTAAAAAGATTGCTTGTGGAGAGTATACTTTCTCCTATATTAAATAAACTGTGAACAAAATACTGATGGAGTGATGGTAAAAAAAAATCTCATATTTGACAAGCTGTAACATACCCGGACTGACGCCAAAAGTATCATGCGTCTAATAATCTATGGAAAGCAAAGACTGAAACTTCTGTCTTACGTATCAAAAAATCTATAAGAAACACATACCAATGTTATAACATATTCTTCATATGTGTAATATACTTCAAAGATCATACTAACAGAATAACTTATCTCCTATTTTACTAATGGACTATAACAACATATAGTGATAGCAATTCTCGTCTATTTGTCTAAACAAAATATAGAGAGCATATATGTACATCATCTAAATGTTTCTAGATAAACTCTTAATAATACATGCAAACGTAGAACTTATCCGTGAGAATATGTATAGTATATAATGTCATGTGCCTAATAAACTACTAAGACCACATACTAACTATATGTTTTAACTGCGCGATTAATGAATAATGAAGAACGCATACTGATAATATATTTTTTTATTGCCAGCAGGGGTCTTAACATAGAGGGGACAAACAAGGACAGACACAGAAATTATGTGCATAACTGGTACTTATTTAATCGACCACGAATGGATGAAAGGCAAAATTGACCTCGGTGGAATTTGATCTCAGAACTTACTGATGTCATGATAACGCATTTATGTATTAAGTAAATTACTGATAGGTTTTACTGACGATAGGATATCTAATGTATGTGGGCAAACAAATTAGAAGGAGCATCTACTGACAGTGTGTCTAACCTATGCAGCTAATATACTGTTAATTATGAACACCAATTGTATATATTGTGTATGTGTCTAATGAGTTGTAGCGAGTACACACTGGTTATAGATTAATAGAACAGAATCGGTAGAGTTGCCAATAAATAAATAAATAAATAAATAAAAATCGTTGCATAGTTTACTCGTCTCCCTTGGCTTTTTTCTCTGAGTTCAAATCCCAGTAGAGATGATTTTTGCCTTTTATTTACATCGGTTCAATAAACCATTCAATCTAACACCTACCATCTACTACTACTACTACTACTACTACGACTACTACTGCTGCTGCTGCTGCTGCTGCTGCCCCTGATGATGATGAGGATGCTAGTGGTAGTAGTATTTCTAGCACTTGTAGTTAAAATGTGTGTGGCTTTCTGCCTAAATTAGAAATCAATATTAATGTAAGTTCGATTTTCAGGTTGGAAATACTTCACTTTATTTCCCTCACTGCTATCGTAGAAATTACCCGAACGTAACAAACCACATTCACACCTATCTTGGAAAACAAACATCGATAATCGATTACTTGACTAGATACGTCTAATCATGAACATAGTGACATATGATGTGTTTGATATTTGACAGTAACATCAGCTTCTCTTTATGAGTGTGTAGGAGTATATGTGGGTGTTTGTGTTTTTGAGTGTATGTGTGTGAGTATATGCGTGTGTGTGAGTGTTAGTGTGTATGTGTGCGGGCGTGTGCGTGTGTGTGATTGCGTGTAGGTTTGTTTTGGGAAGTAATCGAGTCGAGTTGGCACTCCGTCGCTTACGACGTCGAGGGTTCCAGTTGATCCGATCAACGGAACAGCCTGCTCGTGAAATTAACGTGCAAGTGGCTGAGCACTCCACAGACACACGTGTACCCTTAACGTAGTTCTCGGGGATATTCAGCGTGACACAGCGTGACAAGGCTGACCCTTTGAATTACAGGCACAACAGATACAGGAAATAAGAGTAAGTTGTGGTGAAAGAGTACAGCATGGTTCACCACCATCCCCTGCCGGAGCCTCGTGGAGCTTTAGGTCTTTTCGCTCAATAAACACTCACAACGCCCGGTCTGGGAATCGAAACCGTGATCCTATGAGCGCGAGTCCGCTACCCTAACCACTGGACCATTGCGCCTCCACTGGAAAGTAATAGTCGTATTGTTACTCATTGTTAACAATGATCTAAAAACGCGCGCTTTCGCTTCCGTACTAACACACCATATTTTCGTTTAAACAATCTTCTGTGCAAAGACACCTTTCTAGCTAAATTATCAGCGGAAATATAAAAGATGACCTTGACAGGATTTGCACTGAACAACTGTGCAAAATGCTCTTGGAAATCCCTAAGTAATTACTCACGTTGCCCTTTCAACATCTTTATCTCTAACAAAGCTTCCCCAAACAAAAGAACATTAAACAACAGCTTTATTTTGTAAATTGATTCACTGGATTTCTTCTCCTTCTCTCATCATCATCATCACCATCATCATCATCATCATCGTCATCATCTTCGTCGTCGTCGTCGTCGTCATCATCATATGATTTACGTATTTGGCAGTTTATATTCACCTCCTTTTTTTTCTCTTTTAGTCGACTGGCTTATACCCTTCTCTGTTGTTGTTGTTGTTGTTGTTGTTGCTGCTGCTCTAAAACTACTGCTTTCCTTCTCTACTCTCCCTTCTCATACTCATCCGCGTCTCCTCCCCTTCCTTTCCATTCAATCTTCTTCTCCTTTTCGTTCTTCTCTTTTTCCTCCTTAAGATTTTCCTTTATTTCAGTTGTTTCGACATCTAATTCATTTATTCCTTATTCTCGCGCTTACCCATTCTCCTTCTTTAATTTACACTTATTATTATTATTATTATTATTATTATTATTATTGTTGTAATTATTATTATCTGCTTTACTTTTCCCTCCCATTTACATAATTCTGTTGTTTTTTTTTTTTGTCTCCTCATCTTCTTCTTGTTCTTTCCTAACAGTCTATTTTCTCATCTCCATTATCTTTAAATTTTTCTTTCTCAAGATCCGCAAATTTTCTATTAACCCTCCACCTCCTACCCTTCATTGTTTCGCATCTCCCATTGTATAATTATGGAAGGTGTAAAGCAATGTTTGCAATACTATCAGCAACAACATAATCACAACCGCAACTACAACAACACCGTGAACACCAACAGCAGCAACGACTGCAACAACAAAAACAACAACAACAACAACAATGACAGCAACAACAACAATCGCATGAGTTGTAATAGGGAAAACAACGACATTACAATTAATCTACCAATGTAAAGTGCAACATCCTGTGCAACATATGCACATGTAACTCCAGCAACAACAGCAGTTGCACCCAAGGCATTTTAAACTACAACAACAATATCATCAACAACTGCAACCACAGAAGCTGCAATAACAACAGGAATAACAACAAGTTTGTCATCCTGGTCAGTCTCTACTGCATCGAGAAGAAAGAACAAAAGCCAAACCTCACGTCATCGCTGCTATAAATAGCAGCCAAAATTTCTCTCATATATGAACGCTTTAACGCCCTAAAGGTAGACTTTGGATATAGTAGCCCAGGGTTACCTGCTTATTTAAAAAACACCGAGTGGTCACATATGGATTGTTTTTTTTATTATAGGTATAGTCCTCAAACACGTATAGGTAACAACAAAAGAGAAGTAACAATATCGACAGCACGACCATCAACAACACCAGTTGAAACAAGCCCTTAAAATAGTAGTAGTAAATTTTTTAGGTGGTGGTGATAATGGTACTGGTGGTTGTGGTGGTGGTGGCGGTAGTATTTTTATTATTAGTAGTAATAATAATTGTGGTAGTGGTAGTAATAGTAGTGAGTGTGGTGGTGGTAGTGGTGCTTGTGTTCACGATATTGGTGGAACTAACATTAGTGGTGGTGGTATTATTATTATTATTATTATTATTATTATTATTATTATTAGTAGTAGTAGTAGTAGTAGTAGTAGTAGTAGTAGTAGTAGTAGTAGTAGTGGAAGTAGTAGTAGTAGTAGTACAAGTAGTAGTAGTAGTAGTAGTAGTAGTAGTAGTAGTAGTAGTAGTAGTAGTGGAAGTAGTGGAAGTAGTAGTAGTAGTAATAGTAGTAGTAGAAGCAGTAGCAGTAGCAGTAGTAATAGTAACCTTATAACTACCGAAGGGAAATAACTCAAACCACGATGTTACTGTTAACAGCAGCAACTGAACGCCACTAACTACAACAACATTAACAACAATAGTTCATTGGACGAATCATCCACAACAATAAAGCAAACCCCAGGAACACGAAGAAGACAAAATTAACAACGAAGAGTACGAGCCACAACTACATCAATAAAGAAAAAAAAAGCACAATTGCAACAGTGACCGTAACGTAAGATCAACAATAGCAGCCAGAACAACAACCACCGCCGCCGCCACCACCAGCACCACCACCACCACCAACAACAACAACAACGACATCAACACTATCACCAAATCTATCAACACAACAACAGCAGCAGTAGTAACTATGCTATTATGATTCTCCAAGGCAGTTCTAGTTTTGTTTAGCTTTGTCTTTGTCTTTCGTTTTATGAATGTTGTGCGCTCAATTTCTCTTGTTTTCGCATTTTCTCTCAATTACGCAACGTTCCTGCAAGTATTTTAGAATGGAACCTCTACGGAAAGATATATATATATATATATATATAAGCAAATGGTAACGAGAAGGATCATTGTAGGGGCTAAAGAAGATTGTTGTGATGATGATGATGATGATGATAGTGATAATGGGAGAGGGGGGGGCAGCTTCTTTACTAAATCAATCATTGTTCCAGGGATTATATTAGAGTTAAATAATAAGAAGATAAGGAAAGAGAAAAGAAAAAGAAAAAGAAAAAAAGGAAAACAAGAGCGAAAAGGAAACAAAACACAGCAAGGAGGAAGGAAAAAAAGAAATAAGATTGAATATCCTTTCTTTCTTTTTATGTAATAGTAAATCGAGATCTTCGCGAAAGTTCCTTTGATTCTAAGTGTCGATAGCGTGACTTAGGTGATAATAGATCACTTTCTTTCAATAGAACCTACATTTATCTCGTTTAATTCCTACAGTCGTTTTATCAATTCGCCGACTAATAGCTAACTGGATTTTCGGAACCTTTGCGCCATGAAGTGCTCAACCATGACATAAAAAAATATACAACAAAAGTGATCTGAATACTAATAATAATAGGAAAACGATATAAAAATAAAATAACATAAAACGAGAAGAGAACAACAGAACTGATGTATATGTTAAGCTAATCTTGCTTTACTCGGAAGATCATGTAAAGCGTAATACAGGCGGAGGATGGCATAATGTGTCGAAAAAGCTTTATTAAATAACTTCTAAGCCATGCGTGTCTCGGTGTAGAAGATTCCCATAAAATCCATATATAAGTGGATATATGATAAGATTTCATCTTACGATTTATCAAAGCTAATCACATTATAGACACAAACCTTCTCACTAAAATATTCCATGACTCTTCTAGTTAAACATTTTCCCTCGCTTGATGCAGGGAGCTGCGTGAGAAATCAAGAACTTATCACATATGATATTAAATCTGTTTCATATTCTGAACAGTTTCAAAGTTTCAGATGAATTATCTTTAGATGTATTCAGTGTTGTTATTACACTTATTATGGTAGCTGTTGTTGTTGTTGTTGTTGTTGAATGTCCGTTTTCAATATATTCACACTGTCCGATCATCTTATTAAATTTGATGATAAAACTCTTAACAGAATATCAATCCTGCTGGCGCAAATATCTAAATTCCACGTTTTCGAATCAACCGAAGAACTTTTGCATGATCCTTCAATTTCTAGAAGTAACAGCCAAATCTTCTTCAATAGGAAGGCACAGGAGTGGCTGTGTGGTAAGTAGCTTGCTTACCAACCACATGGTTTCGGGTTCAGTCCCACCTTGGGCAAGTGTCTTCTATTGTAGCCTCGGGCCGACTAAAGCCTTGTGAGTGGATTTGGTACACGGAAACTGAAAGAAGCCCGTCGTATATATATATATATATATATATATATAAATATATGTATGTATGTATGTATGTAGGTATGTATGCATGTGTGTTTGTGTGTCAGTGTTTGCCCCCCCCCCCCCACTATCACTTGACAACTGATGCTGGTGTGTTTACGTCCCCATAACTTAGCGTGTACCCGTGTGTGGAGAAAGTAATATCTACTTTTACAAAAAGAAGGAATTTTATTAATAGAGTTCAAATCATGACCAAGGACATTGAAAATGAAACCAGTTGGTGAGTACTTGAATTTGCGCCACTATCCCGATGCAGATGTCGATCAAATTCGAGTCGCCATTTCTTAATGATAAACGACTTATGATGATATAAAATACGAAAGATTTAGAAATATGATTTAAACTTTTATTAACGTTCCAACTGTTTATTATTTTACCTCATTACAATCCCCCAAATGAGGGATACCATCGGAATTTTAGAACTGCCGAAAACCATCTAATATTGCAACCATGTTATGTTAATTTCCATTAAAAGAACTACACTTAAAAGACCAATGCTGTATCAGTTTTAGCTCCTTGTTATCACAGTTAGCATTCATTTAATTTGGATTTCGTGTCCGAAGAAGACGTGCAGCCTAGTCATTTGTGTGATGCCCTCACAAAAAGTAGATCGTGGTTTCGTTTCTTGAACCGAACAGCGTATTTTGTTATTGGAGAGAAAACGTCATTTTACGATGCTCCTGTCTTCTCATCTGTAAATGGGTAATATTGCTACGGACTGTTGTTTTGTTCAGTAGAAATGATGTGATGTCAGTCACATGGACGCCGGGTAACCGGCTCTATGATTCCTGAGAGTCGAGACACTAATATACAAAGGGTCGGTGTTTATTTTGTGAACACTCGATAATTATTGTTTTATTTTAAAAAAACAAATATCCTTATAAACGGAATTTTATTCCATGTATGCAAATTTTACGCGCATTTACACATTTTTATTATTTGTTTACATTCTTTAACAATACATGTATAATTAGTTTTTGCCCCCCCCCCCATCTCCTAACTTCGCAATTATCTCTTCAAATAGCAGCTGTACAATGTTAATGAGTGAAATGAAACGGTTTTTATCATCAGTTAATCAAAACTGATGATATTCAAATATTTTCTCGTGTTCAGTTTAGATAACTCATTTTTCTCCTTGTTACGCCGTAGTATGCTTGCTTATGTAAAGACGCGCACATTCACGCACAACTCACTGACGCACTGACGCACATACACACGTGAGACTTTCACCAGATTTATCCATGTTCAAGACACACATATATATATATATACATATTCTGTAGCTTGAACGTTGCTGGACTTGGACCCATAGGCTATAACCGATTTTAACCGAGGGAGAAAGCCAGACAGGAATAAAGGGTGGGTCAGAGAGAAGAACCGTTCTTAGCATGAGCCTACTATCATGTTTCTTGAATACTAAAATCTGAGAAGCAGAGCTCAAAGGTTAAGGATTACCTCGAAGTAGTACATGTGGTGCCCTATGAAAACTGCTAATTGGCAGCAAATATCATATACATATATATACATATATAGATATATACATATGTGTGTGTGTGTGTAAAGATTCTAGGAATCAAATAGCATACACTAAACCCTTAGCCTAGTGCATGGCTATGAAAAAACATCGTGGTTAATGCTAGGATGTAATGACAGTGTCGTTTTGAAAGTCTTTGAATCACAATGGTGGAGAGCATGCATAAGTATTGGCCTGATAAGACAAAAGAAGTGGGAGAATAGATATATCTTCCAATAGTTGACAGCTGTTTCGTAATCTGTGTTTGCTACATAAGCGAGTACATGATTCATCACAAACACACACACACATACATATCGAGAATAGGGTGAGGGTGTGTGTGTGTGTGTGTGAGAGAGAGAGAGAGAGAGAGAGAGAGACAGACAGACAGACAGAGGTGTGAGATTATGAATATTATTACATAGATATATTTGAAAAGTATAAATATTTTAAATATGTATCAAAGAGAAAAAAAACGCCAAATGTTGAAAATGAAATGACAAATTTACAAAAGACGAGTAAATACAGTATAACATATTTATATCTATCTATCTATCTATCTATCTATATATATATATATATATATATATATATATATATATATATACATATATATATACATATATATATATACACATATATATATATACATACATATATATATACATACATATATATATATATATATATATATATATATATATATATATATATATATATATATATACATATATATATATATATATATATATATATATATATATATATATATATATATATATATATATATATATATATATATATATATATATATATATATATATACACACATATTCATCTATATATATCATTGTGTACATTAAACACCTGAAATGTGTTTTTTTTTATTCGTTTCCTTCTCTAGATAGTGTCATAAAATACTAATTTACAATAATACTATCTACATTACAATATATTCAAAAAAAAAACATGTTATAGCTTGTCAAATCAATACTTTTTTTAAATTAAAAAAAAAGTATCTTATAGTATCGCCATCATCGCTCCATACTTCAGCAAACATTATTTTCACCTCGAAATCCTTAGCAAATTTATTTATGTCTAGAATTCTTCTGTTAGTCTGTATGGAATTGACTTCGCATCTGCAATATCCCAGACCAAATGAAGCAACATTTCATACTACATTCCATATTATACATCAAATTGCAAGAACGAACTCCTCACCCAACGTGGAGTCACTATCTGTTCTGTGAGTGACAGTTTCAAAAATTCATACACATAAGATAGAAAAAATAGAATGACAAAATAGGAAAAAAAAATAGGGCGAAATAACTAGAACAGGATTCTAAATTATAAGTTTGTTGAACAAATGTCCTAAAAGATAATTTTAGCAAAATCTCTTGAGCAAACGAGGTGCAGTATGTTTGTTTCGTTCGTCATCTCGTTTGTGCTCAGTAATTTCGTCGTTTTTGTTCGTAGTCTTCATAAACGATGATTCAGCTACAAATGTAGTCCAACGTCGGTTCTTTTTATTATGTCTGATATTCTTTAGAGAATGCAACTTCAATCTAAAGTGAAAATCAGGTTATAACACTTTTTGAGAAGTAAAGATTTAACTAATCAATAAAAGGATAGGTAATCTACTTCTTAACATAAATGCAAAACATGGAGAATTTAGAAAAAAGAAAAAAAGTTAATTACTACTGTGTGTCTGTCAGTCTGAGTACCTCTCTCCCTTTCTTTCTCTCTCTCTCTCTCTCTCTCTCTCTCTCTCTCTCTCTCTCTCTCTCTCATTCTCTCTCAACACACACACATATAAATATATATGCTCACATATAGAGACATATATAGCGCATATATATATATGTACATATATATATATATGTGCATGTGTGTGTGTCTGTGTATGTGTTTGTGCGTGTGTAAATATATACCTGCATGAATATATATATTTTAGGCATACATACATACACACACACACATATATCTACGAACATATAGACATACATTCATGAACATGTGCATACATATACTGGCATGTAGATAAGTATATGATTATATGTATATATATATGTATATATATATGTATATATATATATATATATATATATATATATATATATATATATATATATATGAATAATACAGAATGGGACAAGAGCACAAAACATACAGATAAACAATACAAAGAACACACGACAGGTCATTCGGAGTTTTCTCTCTTCAGTCGAGATCCAGATTATCCTTATATATTATATGTGTGTGTGTGTGTATAATAAATCTGTTTTATTACATGTATGTACGTATATCGGAAAACAAATATTCTTAATTAATGCTACATTCTTTTTTTATTTTTCTGGCAATGAAGCAAAACTACATCAAACTCATAATCTTATTCTTCTATATAGATTTTAAGTATGCATCATTAGTGGCAGGATTTAAAATCCGGCGAATCTTGCTAGGCTGAAAAGAAGTTCTTTAATAATAACAATAATGTTATCATCTGTATAATGATGGTGGGATTAAGATCTGAGAATGCAGCCTAAACTGAATAAATATTGTTTCATAACACTATGATTGTTAATCTCTTGTTAACAGTGCAAGGCTTAAGATATGAAAATTCCGGCTAAGCTGCATTAATGGTTATGTATAGCAATATGAAAGTTAACCTGTAGTTAATGGTGCAATGATTAAGATCCACGGATTGTTGCTTTGTTAAATAAATAATCTTTTACAAGAATGTTAAAGCCGACGTGGAGATAATGATGGTAGTTATTAAAAACCGAAAGTTTGAACTAAGCTCTTCCACATCAATATAAATGATGACTTGATGTAGAGTTTGTTGTTCCTGCTGAGTTCTGATTGGTTTCAAAGGCCAGCAGTTTCGGAGGAGGAGTTAAGTTGCTTACTTCGAATCCAGTGTTCAACTGGTACTTTCGTCCCTGAATGGATGAAAGACAAATTCGACCATGACAGAATTTGAGCTCAGAACATAATGACGGACGAAATGCAGCTGAGTATCTTGCTCAGTGTATTAACGTTTCTAGCTCACCACCATAAAACGTAAAGACAGATGAAATACAGCTCAGTATCGTATTTTGCCCGGCATCTTATCAGTTCTGCCTGCTTGACACCTTAAAGCGTAAAGACGGGCAAAATGACGCTATGTATTTTCCCCGGCGTGCTATCGATTCTGCTAGCTAATACGAATGTTAAACAAATGAAGGAATAGGTCTAAGATAGACAAGGCGAAACAGAATACAAAATCAGGATAATATAGCCACGAAAAGGGAAACAAATTATAGAAAATTCATGGAAAACACAGGCAAAAAGAAAAAAAAAAAATCACGAGGCGCAGGAGTGGCTATGTGGTAAGTAGCTTGCTTGCCAACCACATAGTTTTGGGTTCAGTCCCACTGCGTGGCACCTTGGCCAAGTGTCTTCTATTATAACCTCGGGCCGACCAAAGCCTTGTGAGTGGATTTGGTAGACAGAAACTGAAAGATTTATCTCCATTGGTAGCATGAGCAGCAAACACTAGTTCATACAAGACTAACAACATCGTTACTCCATCTTCTTTTTACCTCCCTACTGGCTTCAGCTTTTGGATGGAGGCCATGCTGAACCGCTGCTTTTAATTAAGATATTTATTTATTTATTTATTTATGTGTTTCAGCCAAGTGGCTGCGGTCATGCTGTTGCATTTATGAGAAAAAATGCAACAAATTAGACGTGCACCACCGACGTATACACACACATGCACATTTATGTAGAAATGTAACCACAAATACATATGCCTATATATGCATACATATACTAAGACATATATACAAATACATGTGTACATGCACACGCTCAAAAACACAAACACGTACTCACACACATATATGCACAAACACACACACACACACACACACACGTACACACATACACACATGCAGGACTGTGACTTCTGCATTGTGGTACTTTCGAAATTCCTGCCACAGAGTATTGGTTAAACCAAAACTTAAAGCAGAAGCGATTTGATCAATCTTAATAAGAAAGTGCTAAAGAACCTTGGACCACGTGATTACGGAGCGAATATCACAACCACGTTCTGTTGCCTAAGTTGTGTGCGTGCTTATGTGTGTGTGTAGGCGTGTGAATGTTCTTAGCTATTTCGTGTTGTTGAACCGTTTAAATATGCCAGCCGTGCTTTATGTAGTCTTTTATCTTAACTTATTTTGGCAGTTTGATTACAAAGGTTCCTTCTCCTTATACTAGCTCTACCACCCCCATTTTCTCCTTATATATATATATATATATATATATATATATATATATATATATATATATATATATATATATGTACGTAGATATATATTTATATATATATATATATATATGTTTCTCTTTCTCTCTCTCCCTCTCTAATATCTTTCATACTTTCATATAGGTTACTATATCTAAGAAACAGAGAATTTAGGGAGGGATGAGATGTGTTCAGAACCAGTGTTCATTTGAAATACAAAATTATAAAAACATAACAAACAAATAATACTTTAGGAATGATGATAAAGATAAACAATAACTTGGATTGAAACAATAAAAGAAAGAAAAAAAAAACAAACAAACAAATAATAGAAAAGTAAAAGAAAACGGGAGGAAGCGATAATTGAAAACAACAGGGATTAATTAAATCAATTAAACAAAAGGGAATGGGGTTTAATTGTTGAAATTCTTCCGACACAACAACTGCGGCAATGAGAACCTCAATGTAAATGAATGAGGAGAAAAGAGGGAAAGTAAAGGGTATGAATCATAGTCATGTGTGGGCGCTCATGCAGAGGGAGAGGGAGAGAGAGAGAGAGAGAGAGAGAGAGAGAAAGTGAGGGAGAGAGAGAGTGGAGAAAAGTAGGGGAGGGGGAGCTTCATTCACTCTTCCGAATGAAGGTTAGATTCAAATATCAAATTACATGTATTTTGTCTGTCAGAGTGCGTATATGCTTCTTTGTCTGAAATTTCTGAGTGAACGAATGTGTGTGTATGTGTGTGTATGTGTGTATGTGAGTGTCTGTGCATGTGCGTGTTTTTTGCTGAATATCGACGCGTTCCTATTGAATGAAATAGCGCTATTGTCAAACACATACACGTATTACTTAATATCCGCCCTGATGTTGCATAAGTTATTTGGCTTCAAATAGTGAAGATGTTGGCATTGGTTAATGTTTCATGGTTGTAAAGGGAGAAATCTACTCAATGGGATGGACGACTGCACTAAAGATATCCTTTTGTCTTTCCCTGCTTCAAGCGCTGGATTGTAGTCATGGCCTTGAAGGGATTTAGTCGAACAATTCGAACCTCAATACTTACGCTTCATTTTTAGTCTAGTACTTATGCTATCGGGTTTTTTTTGCCGAATCGTTAGGTTACTAGGACGTAAATAGACCAACACCAGTCGTCAAGCAGTGGGAGTACAGACATAAACGCAAAGACCAATGTGCGTCTGCACGCACACGCACACACGCACATTTATGAGGGCTTCCTTGGGTTTCCGTCTTCCAAATCCAGTCACAAGTCTTTAGTCGACCCGAGGCTATAGTAGAAGACACTCACCCAAGACACCACACTGTGGTACTGAACCCAAAATCCCATGGTTGATGGCTCCGTTATTGCTTAACATGTTGTTTCTAACCGAGTAGAGATAAGGTCAACTTTCTCTCCAGTAATTTCTAACCCTAGTTTTCCATTCTGTGACGATATAGAAGTCTACATTATACAATCAATTACTATAATGTAGAGTGTGATTCGAAAAAGTTTTGACTGCTGTTTCTTGCACGTCGAGCGACCATGTATCAGCCTCATTCCGATGATTATAATGCAACTCAACAGAAATAAGACAAAGTAAAACGAAAATGTTTCCATGTATAAATCAAGAATCAACTGAGAAATCGGATTATTATTTCACATCATGAATTATTTTCATTCTTGTATAACAAGATAACGCATATGGTCATTCTATTTAAGTAGTTGCATGACCCGAGTATCATGTCAGAGCAAAATTCTGTGATCTTTGATGTGTATTTTTAAAGAATTCCATGTTTAATCGTAAGCCGAAGAAATAGATATTACTGAAATGTAGCAGAGCCAATTCACTTAATAAACAAATGCATTAATTAGTGTTTATGGAATTGAGCAGTATAAGTATTTACATATTAAAGTAAAGTTTGTACATACTTGTAAAATAAGATCATTAGAAGTACTTAATTCCTAAATCAATGCATGATGTAAGACTGATATCGGAAGAGATTATTTCATATCAACGTATATTTTTGGCAAAGTTTTTTATAAATGAGAAATGGTGTGTTGAAACAGATATGAGGCTTTATCAGAATGTTTCCAGATTGCACGTGCTAAGATTGCACACTTCAACAGTAACGCGTGTGCAGCTAATTGTCTTTGCTAGATCGCCGCCTATATTAGTCTCCAAACAAGCTTCATACTATCTACGCGTGGTCGTGTATTGTAGGAGGTTCTGTGACGCTGTGTTACAATAACCCTGTAAATTAGTCGAGCTAAATTTTGCCTGAAGCTTGAGATCCAAGAAATACTTCTTCAGTTTTATGCAGAAGGTTGTTTAACGCATAGGCGTTTCAGGACTGGTCAAGTATCAGAACAAAACGATAAGCGTTAAGGACAAACAATCATTAGCACAAAGCTGAAAGTGTACTAAAAAATAATAATGGACTCACGAAATCAATGACAATGTGAGAGACCATCACCCCAAAATCTATCGGCACTCTCACTTTGTATTGTAGAAGAGTCATTTGTACCAATTGCAGGAAAATGTATACAAATTACTGTATGCTGCGTAGTTGCGGTTCACTCAGCTGTCGAAATGAGCTGTGATGTCACTGGTGTCAAGCTGTATCGGCCTTTGCCTTTCCCTTCGATAACATCAGTGGCGTGAAGAGGGGAGTCTGGTATGCATGGGCAACTGCTGGTCCTTTGCATGAACTTGGCCTAGACTTGTACCTCGGAGGCGAACATAGTTGGTGCAACCCCATGGCCATTCATCACGGAAGTGGGTCAATACCCCTACCCTATTCTTTGTGCATCCCAGGTCACTCCTAATCGCATAGAATTACGATCAAGTAGATCCCAGCTGCGAGTAATTGATCTTCTTGCATACCACAGGGCTGCATTCATCGATGCATCCTTAATAATTTAATATGGTAAAGCGTGATTAGAGAAAAATTCAGTCGTATTCAGACCCCTAATTATCTGTTGTTTTTTTTTTTTTTTTTTATATTTCTGTTTCATTGGAATCCAGTTCAGACATGGTTGAATATATCAAGCGAAATACAACCATTATGATCCGATCCTTTTTCGGACACATCTGGGATGCCCTTATTCCACGTAACCCTTTTCTCTAATTCCAAAACAGCAGAGTATGATTTCAGAAAAAAAAAACTTTTTGTTACTCCGACTAACATGTTAAGGCACTTTGTGAGTCCACGAACGTTGAGTCGAAAAGAATACAACATAAGTTAACTATTGATAAATATTACCCCTTTATATAATAAGACATATTACGATACGATTTGGAACCAATACAAAGGTGATCGGAGGCTTACTTCGTTAGCATTGATGAAATTTACGTTGTTGAATTTATTAATCCCTATTAGTATGAAGTTAATTGCTCGGTGATATTCTTAAATATTCTCTTTAACTCCATCATTTGTTGTTTCTTGACGCCCAGATATATCTTGTTCAAGATATTTATCTACTTTTCGTGAACTTTCTATCATTTTGTTTTGATTTTTAACTTCTTTTCAACCTCCTTCAGTTAAACTATCGCCACACCCTTTTCCTCGTTTCTCTATGTCTTTCTCTCTCTCTTTCCCTCTCCCTCTTTTTCTCTCTCTCTTTCTCTCTCTCTCCCTCATTCACTTTCTCTCTCTGTCTGCCTTCCCTTTTATCTCTTTCTTCAATTCATCATCTTTTGCATATCTTTAATAAAATCGTTTTACAATTCGACTGTTTTGAGATAAGATGAAAAAGTTGAAAAAAAAAAAAAAAAAAAAAAGACAGAAATATACGAACAAAAACCTGCTTGCAACGAAACAGCAACAATAGTAATAACAACAATACCAACAACTGAAACAGAAGCAACATCAACAACTACAAAGAACCACCAAATTTGCCGAAGGGAATTAATGAGATTTTTCAAAAGAAAATGAGCACTTTTTGAAATTAAAGATCCTTAGCAAATAAACAATAACATAACGCTACTGCTGCTGTTACTACTACCACCACCACCACCACCTACTACTACTACTACTACTACTAGTACTACTACTACTACTACAACGACGATGACAATATATATTTAGGAAAGGGATATGCTGTTTAGTATTCTCTGATTTAATGAATATTCTGGCAACATACTGCCAATTCTTTAAAAGCTTTTCGATCACGTCTCCTTTTATCATACAAACACGCACCTACAAACACACACATATATATTTGCATACGCACACACAGAAACATATTCATATATATATATATATATATATATATATATATATATACTCCCACGCATTTTATATTTTGAAGCATGTTTCTTTAGAATCTCTTTAACTATCGTTTGTGCTCAATTGGCACAAATTTACATTTCAGAAGGGCAAAGTGAGTCTTCTAGTCAATACAACTGATGAAACCGTAAGGGAAAATGATATACGCTGTGTTTGGGTGCTTTAAACCTGGTGCATCAATTTCCCAAGCTCTGATAAGGCAACTGATTTCTTTCAGTGAACACAAGGGAATGTGAGAGAAAGAGAGTAGAAGAATAAGGGAGAGAAAGAGAGTGAGAGAAAGGGGTCGAAAAAGAGGGATAGTGAGTGACAGAAAGTAACAATTGAAAGGAGTAATTGATTGCTACTTTATTGATTGATCCTGAAACTTACCTACCTACCTACTTATCTACATACGTCATACATACATGAATACATAACATACGTTATGAACATACGGGCGTACGTTATGCACAATGGGACATACCTTATGTTCCTATATGCTTACGCATGCAAAATCATTCACCCGAGTTTCAGCTCTTTCTCCCTTATCAGCATTTCCTGGACAGGCAGCAATGCACTATCATTCGCGACGTATTCCGTCATGTCTTCGTGTTTCTAGTTGGAAGCTGATTGATGAGAAGGATGTTATTTTGGCCTATAAGTGTGCTTGTAAGATGGAGTGGTGTCATCTGTTGGAGGCAGTAACTATGGATGCTGATGTCTGTGAAGTTTGAAGTGGGCGATAGGTGCTTGTATACAAACATCTATTGTTTTCGTCTCATCCTTAAATATTAACTTCAAATATTTTTGATTTTATGTCATGATAAACTCTTTGTTAGCCACATTTACTGTACTGACAATAACAATTACAACATCAACAATATTAATAGACTTCCAAATATGAATAAATGAATAAACAAAACAATATATATAATAAATGTATTTATAAAATATAAACAATAAACAAAAGTGTAATTCAAACTTCATTGTCAAATTTTGTAGATATCTGGATACGTGCAAAAAAGACTCCTGGTCAAATTTGGCGCTAGGTAACCTCGAAATCCTGGCGTATTTGTGCGCGCACACACACACACACACCAACACACACGCACACACGCCCACACGCCCCCCCCCACACACAAACACACACACACTCTTATGTGTATACAATTAAGAGAATAAGTAAAATCCAAGAGACTATCTCTGTAGCAACCCACTCAGTAAACTGGGTAGAAACATGTTCTAATAGTACTGTAACCGTGACATATTTTTCATTAATGGAAAAACGATAGGTCAATCATTAAAGGAGACGCCAATCCAAGACATGTTTTATTTTTCATAGACTGACCCCAAAAAATTTGAATTGAGAAAAATAGTCAAATAAATGCTGCATATGTTTCGGTAAACATTGCTGTTCATTAGAGTCGTGCAATTTTTTGCTAAATAGCAAAAGTTTAATAAATGAAAGTAGTTCAGCAAAGTGTGTGTAACATGCGTTGGACTTCTCTTTTCCTCCATTAAAATTTTGAAAAATATGAATACATATACGTATATATGCGTATACATGCGTATATATATATATGTGTATATACATACATACATACATATATATATGTGTATATACATACATACATATATATATATATATATATATATATATATATATATATATATATATATATATATATATATATATATATATATATATGTATATACATACATACATATACATACATATGTATATATAACGCCGACGAAGGGAAATAACCCTGAAATCCGGATCCGTTCGTGCTGCAGATCGTGGTGAGAGGGATAACTTCCCTTGGCAAACAGGACACAGTCGTGTGTCGATAAGCCAGCTGGAGGAGATGTCCTCCTGGGGCTAAAAGCAACAGTAACATCCACCCCTAGGGGTCAGCCACACTTAAGTGGCAATATACTACACTTTATCGTGCAGTTACTGTTAATACTTCATTTAGAGAATTAACATTGCTTATATATATATATATATATATATATATATATATATATATATATATATATATATATATATATATATATACTTATATATACATACATATGCCTCTGGTACATCTAATTTTGCTGAATTGTTGTAGTGTTGGTGAGAAATGTGTCAGTTAAGGTTAATGGGTGGTAGTTAGAATGTTTAAGAAGCAATGAACTATATGTAAACGCAATGAAAGGATGTTAATTATAATTTTTCGAGTTCCAATTATCTGAAATTCCGTTTTTTTCTTTTCTTCTCTTACTGTTCATGCTCTGCTGTGTTGTTTTCAAGTTCTATGATTTAACCTAGAATTAGAATTTCTGCACTTGAACATTCTAGTAAATGAGATGAAACGAAAATAATAATAATAATAATAATAATAATAATAATAATAATAATAATGACGATGATGATGATTTCATAATTGTAACAATAATAAGATGACGAAGATGTTTTCTTTTTTATTTTTGTTTTTGAAGATAGGATGGGAATATATTTGTTATCGATAGAACTTTCATGATTCTGGTGACCATTTCCTGCAAATTTTGGCCACCTAGTGAAACGAGTAAATTTATCTCTTTGTAAAAAAATGCGTGAATAGTTTGAAATGTCTGAAAACAAATCTTTGTATCTCAAGGTTAGAGTAAAACATTCAAACATTCGTCTGCCGTCTTCTATAACTTTCATTTTTTAATTGGAAAAATATAAAATTTATTTCATAAATTAATCCACGAAGAAACAATATATTCCACAGATTTGTGAAACACGACCTTTCAAAGCAAGTGACAGCAACAACGTCGCCACCACTACCACCAATAATAATGCCTAAATTAATATTGATTTATTAATATCTAACAAAAAAAGATTAGCTTCCGTTGCTAACATTGCTATCATTATTGTTCTTTCTTCGTGAATTATCAACCATTATCAACCCTCACATCAAATTATCGTAGTCATTATGTTTTTTTTTTTAGTTGTTTCTGCTGATGTTGTCGAGGTTACTGCTTCTGCTGCTGCCGCTGCTACTGCTTCTCTTGCGGTTATATGTGAATTAGTATGAGGATACTAATCAACGTCAGTGATGTAATTGACCAACATTGCCAATATTGATTGAGAAAAAGAAAACGACTAACATGGACCAAAACAAATTTTGTAACCAAGAATTAAAAATATAAAAAACAAAATAACAAAAACAAAACAAAACAGGGTACAATAAACAATGCACAGTAGTACAAGAAATATCATCAAAGGATTCGCTCCATCACCCATTGTGTTTCTTTATCAAAACCGAAATAATCATTATTACGAATGTTATTATTTATAGTATTATTACTATTACTACTATTTATACTATTAAATTTTATTTTTCATTGTCCTTATTAGTGCTGTTTTTGTTGTTGCTGTTGGTGTTCTTCTTCTTCTTTTTCTCCTTCTTCTTTTTCTTTTTCTTCTTCTTCTTCTTTGTTCGCTTTCTTCGTCATCATCATGATAATCATCATCATCGTCATATTATTATTATTATTATTATTGTTGTTATCGTTTCATCTCATTTAGTAGAATGTTCAAGTGCATAAATTCTAATTCTAGGTTAAATCTTCAGATCGAACAAAAGAAAAAAAGATCCCCCCCCCCACCTAAAAGAAAAACAAAACAAAAACAAAGCTAAAACAAAATGCAAGAGAAAAAGAAAATTATAAACATAAAGGAGTGAAAAAAAACACAATCTACAAGAAGTAAAAAAAAACAAAAACAAACTCTGGGTGAGGTGTGTGAGTGTCAGGTGTTACAGCTTGTATTTTAAGAAGTGAAGCATGACAAAAATATAAAGTACAAAAATGTATACGAATGCTACCTTGCCCATCAGATCACCATCGCTAAAAAATGCCAAAGCAAAAACTACACCAAAAACGACTAAGCACGATGTAGCCATATCCCATAATTAGATAGAAGCTAATAATTAAAGAGATATTTTAATGAGCTAGATAGCATGATTCCATGCTAATTCAGCAGAATGAAACATAGTCAATGATGACGAATTCTAGATTACCCACGTCATATTTCAGTCGTGTATATGCTGGAAGTAGGAATGTACTTTAAGTCAAGCGTGAACGATTATCGATATGCCCGAAGATATTGCAATCCAGATATTCTGATTTGTAGATTTGTAGATTACTAGCACATAAGTATGCACAGCCCGAAAGATATATTACTAATCCACAATTGCAGACAGATAGACAGACACGCACATACACACATACATACACACACACAATAAGATACATATATATATATATGTTCGAATAGACTTATACATCAAATCATTTAACTCGATATATATGTGTGTATGTATATGTGCATATAAACACACACGCACACACACCACATATACACATATTCATACGTACTCACACATATAGGCATATACATATATACATAAACATA
>NC_142939.1:54606624-54644124 GCF_046866305.1 Octopus bimaculoides | reverse complement strand
GGCCATTGCGCCTCCACTCTCTGGTAATATAAACAGACGGACAGATAGATATATAGATTGATAGTTAGATGTAGATATATATGCATACATATACATAGAAGAATATATATATATATATACATAGAAGAACATATATATATATATGCATAAGAAGCTCGCTTCTAGAGTTGCATTTCCAACGCGTTAGGTACAATGTACTTATTATGGTAGTTTTAATCTTAAGAGTCCCTCAAAGCGCGAGGCATTTATGAGTAGAACTGCCCTTATTATAAACACACACACACACACACACACACACACATATATATATAGGTAGATAGATAGATAGATAGATAGATAGATAGATAGATAGATAGATAGATAGATAGTGCATGTAGCTTGTGGTTATTTGTATTTGACAATCAATTTTGAAACGTCTCAATACCCGATGGAGTATGTTCATGAAGGGAAAATGCATTATGTGATTGATATTTCCTCTGTAGGCGTGATAAAACTGGACAGATATATTTACAACCATCAGTACACTATTTCCTACAGAAAATTATTTTTGAACGCAAGAAAATGAAAGAAGCCACCGAAAAGATTGATATGGCTGCTGAAACTAGTTTGAGGCTGTTGAGGTTGACAAGAGAACACATATGGAACCTTTTTGCTGGCAAAAGCTAAGTTTAGTCCTGGCTGCCCCACACTGGTGAAGTGCAGACGATAGCTTTAATCGCCATCGCAAGAAAAGCTGGAAATATGTTTAAACAGAGTCTTCGGTTACTGCGTGCAGCGAAGCTTTTCCGATGTTTATTTCACCTGTAAGAACGAGGTGAACTCAATCATCACGAGAAGATGCAGAGAGATACAATGGAAGATAATATTGGTTGTACGCGGAGAAAGCAGATGAGACCGATAGGCAGAAAAAGAAAAATGGAGAATTTAATAAGGTAGATGGAGAAGCAGAGAAGTAGATGTATGACAGGCGGAGAGAGGCTTGGTGTTATTGTACAGACACTGGAGAATAGCCTGTGTGAGTATGCGTGGCAAGGAGTTAAAAGAGATAGCGATGTGGGGTGAAATTAAATAGATTGAAATATATTTCAAAAAAAAAAAAAAAAAAGGAAGGTCAAATGGTATAAGAGCTAGCAAAAACAAGAAGAAAACGTGGAAATAAGAATAAGATGAAGCATGATTATAAATGAGACATAGGGAAATGCGGCTGGGTAAGATGAGATTTGGTAAAATAAGAGAAGGCCTAGAAGCTATTGGGAGAAGTAAAAGTGTCAAAGTGAGAGAAAGGGTAACAGCAAAAGGGGGCGAGTGGATTGATTTGTATCGGAGAGAGGGATGGACTGAGCTATGAGGACAGAAATAGTTTAAATAAAGGATGAAATATAAAGGAATGAAAGGATAGTGAAAGAGAATTGTGAGAGCTTGAGAGAAAGAGAAGAGAAAACGAAGGAGGGAAGGAAGTATTGAAAAGTTGTTTTAACTGCTTCTCTTCTCACTAATTCTTCTTTCTATTGTGATATGCAGCGATAATAATTACCGGGTGACTGGATTAATAACAGGATCCCATACTTTTGACAGTCACTGTTACCGTATCATCAACAACACAACTACCACCACCACCACCACTAGCACAGCACCAGCACCAGCACTACCACCATAACGACCACGACGACCACCACGACCAACAACAACAACAACAACAGCACTACCACCACTAGTACCAGCACCAGCACCACCACCATAACCACGACCACCACCACCGCCAACACCACCACGAGAACGACGACGTCGACGACGATGACGAAGACCAGCAGCAGCAGCAGCAACAACAACAACAACAGCAACAGCAACAACAACAACAACAACAACAACACCACTACTACTACTACTACTACTACTACTACTACTACTACTACTACTACTACTATGTCTACTTCCATTACTGCTGCTATCTTATATCACGAGCAAAACAAGGTGCTTTCGAGCGATCACCTCGACTCCTGGAAATAACAGCCAAATTTCGCACAGAGGAAGAACATATTAAGTAATGTAGTATTAGATGCACATTACCTGAAGAAGAAAAAAAGTGATTAGATGCTCACAATTGAAATGTTTTTGATCATATGCCTTGTCAATTACGGTTGGCCGAGGGCTAAAAACAACAACAACAAATTACTACAACTACTATGATAGTTTTCTAATATCGCCATAATTATCGCGTAGAAAACTCTAACTGCAACAACCGCCACCACCACCAGCACCACAAATATGACTATTAACAATATTAACTCCAATACTTCCATCAGCATCATCATCAAAATCAACACCATTATCAAGATCGCCAAAGAAAACAACAGCACATACTACAATGTGCTCCTGGCAGACGTTATTATTCAAAGAGAAAATTAAGTAGATGCTTCAGTGTAAAAGCAGAAAGATAGCATAAAGACAGGCCGGCAGAAGAAGACATAGATATTAGATAGATAGGTGAATGAATAATTGGATGGAGAGATGGATAGACAGATAGATAAGTAGATAGATAGATATGAAGGACGAGAGAGAGAGAGAGAGAGAGAGAGAGAGAGAGAGAGAGAGAGAGAGAAAGAGAGAATACGGGAGGTATTTTGAGAGATAGAGTGTGAGAGACAATATATGGAAAGTATAGAGAGAGATGCATTAACATTAAAGAGAGAAAGCGGTAAGAACAGTAATGGAGAGGTAGTTATATAAAAGAAAAATTCGGAAGACAAAAAAGACAAACAAAGTGATAAGAAAGAACAAGGGATGTGTGCGAAGCAGAGTGAATAATAGTGCAATTGTTTAGTGAACAAAAGAAAGCATGCTGGTTTCCGTTAGTGGAGAACCAAAGAAGATTTTAAAATATTTTATTCTGCAGTTCGTCAGGTGAGAGAGTCGAATGTCACCTATTTTCTACAGAGGCTCCTACTATTAAACTATACTCGCTTGATGATGTATCAGACATTTTTCTTCTAATTATAATAATTGATATTGCTATTGTTGTCCAACTCATAGTTATGATTAGTGCTATTGTAGGGGCCACCAGAGTGGCATACAATGTACAGCCGAGTCATGAATAAAAATGCCTGAAACACACAGATTCGCTCGCACACAGGTTCATACACACACAAACACACACCCACAAACACACACACACACACATACACACACACGTTCACTCACACACGTATGCAGATATTTTGTCTGAGTGTGGAATATATGTTCTTTCAGATGTGTTATGTTCAAAACACAAAAGAATTGTTTCAGTTTGAAATAATAGAGTTTCTAAGTCCATTAACGAACAGTTTACACATTTTTGTCCTCATCATCTAAATGGGATGGTAGGAAAATGACGTGTCAATGCTGCGTTTGCTAAACGCACAAGAACACACATATACACGCAAAATATTATATATATATATATATATATATATATATATATACACACACACGCACACATGTATATATATATATATATGCACACACATGCATATGTCTTTCATATACGCATATGTCGGTGTATATATAACTGACCACATATACGTATGCGTGCGTGCGCATGTATATATATATTTGAAGAAAATCAACAAAATTCAATAGGTTATAGCAGTATGTACGTTTCGTACGGAGTTTGTACGAAACGTACGTATTGCTATAACCTATTGAATTTTTGTTGCTTTTCTTCAAATTTTATTCACCAAATCTCTTGATTTTATTTTTGGTTTTTACCCTACCTACCAAATTCTGGTGCCTCAAACATTTTAAGTACCACATTTAATCTTTCGGTTAAATCTATATTATTATTATTATTATTATTATTATTATTATTATTATTATTATTATATATATATATATATATATATATATATATATATATATATATATATATATATATATATATATATATATATATATATATATATATATATATATATATATATATATATACTCGCTTTCCCTGCCATAAGTAATCAAGATTAGAACACAATTCCTGAACGGGATGTCAGTCTTTCACGGGGTCACTAATTTACAACTGAGAGAATTGAAACAAGTTCTTTGTTGAAGGACACAACGCACTATCGGTCTGGGAACCAAAACCACAATGTTGCGAACATCACTCTTATCACTAAGCTACAACACCTGATCTATCTATCTATCTATCTATCTATCTATCTATCTATCTATCTATCTATCTATCTATCTATCTATCTATCTATCTATCTACCTATCTATTTTTAAAATTTATTCCTAGGACAATATTATACAGTCTTAACATTATCTTAGTCATAGTGTGAAAATGGCGAGAATTGTTTTCTGGCGAGCTTCATATTCGAAACCTTGATTTGTTTCTGTTCGCTGTCCTGAACCAGTTACATTCTTCTAGGTTGTTACTTCCCGTGTCAGTCGCTGTCTTCGAAACCGTTTGTGCGATCGTTTAGTATGATCACTAATGTGTTGGAGATGTCTTAGCCATCGTATACAAAGCAACTGTTGTAGATCATACTGTTTGATATATGTGTGTGTGTGTGCGTGCGTGCGTGCGTATATGTATACATATATACAGACATATATGATATATGTATAGATATATAACGTATGTATGTGTATGTGTCTGTGTATGCGTATACAGGCGTATATCACTGAACTTGCGACATCTAGTTAAGTCATACATATTTAAAACTATCTATGCATATACATACATACATATATATATATATATATATATATATATATAAATTCATGTAAGTATATTTATATATATATATATATATAAACACATGCATATATGTATGTATGCATGCATACCGTTATACATACATGTATGCATGCATTCACATATACATACATACTCACATCACTGAACGTTTCTAAATCTAGTTAGGAATTATATGGATGAAAAGCAATAGAATTTGTAAAACGTGATATGAAGTAAAAAAGTTAGGAAACAAAGACTGCGTCACATGAAATTTGAATACCATCGAGTTGGAGAAATGAAAAAAATGGAAAAGCTAATAAATAAATGAATAAAAAGAAAGAAAGGAAAAATATAAGAAAGGGAAAATGGTAGAAACAAAATGTTTGAGATTCATACATGTGTCAAATTCGGCAAACTAAAACGAATTGAAATCTCAGAAAATTGTATTATGATGACGATGAATAAAACATATATTTATGAAGTAAAACTTTAAGTTAAAAAACATATACATATAGTGAAGAGAAAAATACCAGAACAGAGAATTTCCATATCACACTAATTTTGTTCGTATTTTAATTAGAGGAATGTAGATGAGGAAAGTATGGAAGCGAAACAATATCACAGCATTTAAAAGATCAAACAAAATCGCATTAAAAATTGTCTATTTGTGCAAAGTAAGCAAATTGATATTATAAAAAAATATAATAACAATAATTTTGCATAATATACAACTAAACTGAATTTTAATGATATATAACAATATATGAAAAGAATGATATTATAGTAATTATAGATATATATTTGTTGCGTAATTCAGTCGATGACTCGATTCAAACTAGAATATTTTACACTCAGATGTGCGAAGCATCAATTTCAAGACTAGAACCAGTCGTAGGAAGATTAAGAAACAGAGATGAAAAGGAAAAAAAAATGGTAAAAATAACCCCCATGGTAAAAATAACCACAAGCAATAGGTTCGATTCGTTGGACTAAAATTCTTCCTGGCGGTAACCCAGCATGGTCACAGTTGCATGACTGAAACAAGCAAATCAGTAAAAGAAAAGAATGAAGTACATATCCACATGCATACACACACACATACATACATACATACATACATACATACATACATACATACATAAGGCTGAAGACCGGTGAAAAAGAGAACACGTATGTTAAACTATTGAGAAATATGCAGTTGCTCTATTACAAGTTCACGTTTATACCTTTAATTACTGGGGTCATGGGATATGTAACAGACTGCCTAAATACCAATGTTGAGAAATTATGCTTCTCAAGACCAGAAAGGAGAAAGCGAATTCGAAGACTACAGATCCAGTCCATCTTTGGAACTGTAAAAATCTGTAAAACTCTTCAGAAAATTATCATTTAAATATATATGAGCATGTCTAGATATGAAACTATATGCATGAGAATACATACATACATACATAAAAACAAACAAAAATACCCCGTTGTTGAAAATGCAATGAAGGAGCCTTGGATCTAGTTTAGAAAACGATTCTTTCTCTATTGGCAAGAAATCTTGAAATAAACTGAATAATGACATACATACATACATACATTCATACATATATATATATATATATATATATGTATATATATGTATGTGTATGTGTAGTTATCACTTCTGATTTTGTCAAGTGAATGGAATTCGTGTGGTTTTTGGGGTTAGCATTTCATAAAAAAAAAAAAGGTCTATTTCTTTCCCCCAGAAGGCTTGAAATCCATCATCCACTTCCTTGCTAGTGCTGCGTAGAATTTGAACATCTCTTGACATCGTTGTCATCCGCTAAACATCCTTAGTAATCCAAGTTAGTCGAAGTTATTCAACACACTCTTTATTACAAAAGCGACACCCTACAGTGTGTGTGTGTGTGTATTTTGTATGCAGAACCTTCACCTAAGGTACTCACCCCAGCCCTTTTGTTAGCATGGTTGTATGTGCTTTGTGAAAGGTGTCAAAAGCTGTTTAACTTTGACACTTTCTGACCTCGCTGTGTTTTGTTACTAACTCTTTGCAAATATTGACGTTGGTTTTTATTTATTTATTTTTATTCTCATTTCCGCAAACGTGACTAGCACACTCTTGTCTAATATATTAATTTTAGTTTTCTCATTGATATGTGTTCTGATGGGCTTCTGCTTGTTGTTAAAGTTGTTGTTGCTGCTCTGCTATTTCTACTGCAGCTCCTCAAGTTCATATATAATGAACTATTTTGAATATTGTTTTGGTTATGGGCTTCTAGTTGTTGTTGTTGCTGCTAGTCCTACTGCAGCTCTACAAGTTCAAAATATAATGAACTGTTTTGAATTTAGTTTTGGTTAGATAAATCACTGAATGTGAAGTGAAGGAAACTGAACGATATTCAAGACAGAATATATTGATTGTTAGACTATTGTTTTCTTGAAAATATATTCTATATTAGTTAAGGCTTTGTATTTATTTTATAGATTATTAAATATCCACCATATTTTTCGAAGGCGTTACTGGTTTTCGTTCATTTTCTCACCTTATCTGAAATGGTGCGCACTTTTAAAACTTGTCATATCACTATACCCCAAACAGCAAATGAGGGACGACTTCAGTACTTCATACTTATAATATGCAAGTCAATTCAATTTGTCAGCCCCACATGCTTTCTTACAATCTGTATACTGCGTGGCTGTATGATAAGACGCTTGATTGCCAACTACATGGCTACGGGGTCAGTCCAATCGCGTGGCACATTTGGGCAATAACCTTCGACTGACCCATGTCTTGTGAGTGGATATGGTTGACGGCACTGAAAGAAACTTGTTTTATATATGTATGTGTGTGAGTGTGTGTGTGCGCGCGCGTGAGGGTGTATGCGTGTGTGAAGCTGTTTCTTTCGCACAACTGTTTGACAACTGGTCTTGGTATATTTACCTCCACGTAACTTAACAGTTCGACACCAGGAATCGATAGAATAAGTTCCAGGTTTAACGCTCTGTTAATACCGGGTCGATTCTTCGAGGCTGTGTCTCAGCATGCCGCAGATCTAATGACTGAAACAAGTAAAAGATAAAAGATTTTGAGCTGCATTTGTACGGGATAAGTATTTCGTCAGTCTATAGACGCAGCAGAGTTTCAGAAGGAGTATTCAAATCACCAATGAAAAGAACATATGCCAGCTACACAATCAACTTCAAACAGTCTCGGCAATCCCAAAGCTTCCGGCTGGTCATTTAGCTTGCAAACTAGCCACTTAGTCAGTGCTGGAACAGTATTACATGAATATCCCATAATCCTGATCGTCTACACAACGTGCATTCAAATAAAGGAGGCTAGTTTATTGTTAATCGTGCTAATATTGAACAGGATCTAACTCTAGGGTTATGTCAGGTTAAAGCCTTCTAAATCCTAGGTCCTGTTTTGTTCATTGCATTTATCCAATGTTTTCATTTATTTCAAACACGATAAAAGCAAATATGAGAGAGCTCTCATTGCTATTCATAGCAGAATGGGTGACAACCATAAATGAATATTTCTATAATAACAGTACTTGTCGTTTTGTTTTTATTGCAGCACTGTGTATTTTTCTAAGAGCATAACTCAATATGCGTTGTTTACACAAAACGAAACCAAACCAGTGCGGTTTTGCCTATAACCTTGCAGGCTCAAGTCTAGGCCCTCAAAATCTCCGTTGACTCCATACATTTATGGCTTTGATCAGGAAGGAAGGAGCCTGAAAGTGGCCTCACAAGTGGAACATCCTAAGGCTAGTCATCTTCAAAATACAACATTGAACGAGTTCTACTAAGACCTGTATGACAAATTATGCATAAGTCTCTAGAGATATAGAAGTAGGGACAATAAACCTAGACACACGCACACTGACACACACACACACGCACACACAAACACACAAACATATATATTGAGAGAGAGGGAGAGAGAGAGAGAGAGAGAGAGAGAGAGAGAGAGAGAGAGAGAGAGAGAGAGATAGCGAGAGAGAGACGGCAGTACACACACTTGACTGTGAAGATTCGAACAACCTTGAAATAAAGTGTTTTGCTCCAGGATACAAAGAAACACCAAGTCTCGGAATGGAAATCATGGTATTTTGATCACGGGACGAACATCCAATCCATTATGCTACACACCGTCTTAGCTGACGTTCTAACAATTCCATCAGTCGGTTGCTCTGTATTGCTACTTCCTTTATCGGGACCAAATGAATAAACGACAAGACGGGATTCGAAATCCGGACGCAACAAGCTTGTATAAATAATGGTTTCAAATTTCGGCATAAGGCCAGCAATTTCACGGTAGGAGTATCAGTCGAATATATCGACCCCAGTTCTCAACTGGTACTTATTTTATCGACCTAGAAAGGAAGAAAGCAAAAGTCAATCTTGGGGGAATTTGAACTCAGAACGTAATGACGGACTAAATGTCGTAAAACACTTTGTCTGACGTGTCAACGATTCTGGCAGTTCACCGCATTAAGCTCGAATAAATAATAGAAGGCATCTATCCTTCCTTCTAACAACGCTTCTAGTTTGCTGCCACATCTCTCTGTGTCTCTCTCCCTTTCCTTCTCATTTTCTATATATCTGTGTGTGTGTGTATGCACATATGTGTATGCATATATTTATTGATATATATATATATATATATATATATATATATATATATATATATATATATATATATATATATATATATATATATATATATATATATATATATATATATATGCATAGAAAAACACGGATACATACGTATATATTTCTTTCACAGAGAGGCATAGATAAACAGAATCCACACCCGTATTCATGGCACGTAAATAGATTAGAGTTATCTTGTGTAAGAGATTTGTTATTAAAGTAATATTGCTGAAGTTCTGTTTATCGGAAATTAGTTCATAGTAAAATATCTTTCTGAACACATTAGTTTCATTAATCGACGAAAAATGACAGGATGAAAGAAAGTAATTAAGATTTAACTGAATGCATTTCACCTGGATTAATTAGGTAAGTAGATCTGAAAATTATGTTTAATTTCCTCTCTCAATCAGCGTATTTCTAATGAGAGGAACTTTTCAATGTATTCAGTGTATCAGCAACTTTCAAAGAATAGAAAAATGGTTTCAGAGGAAGACTTGTCTGTGACATTAGAAAGGCTTCTTAAATGACTAGTTCTATTTCCAGTCAAAGAATAAGTTTCGACGTCGGGTGGCAACGTACTTGAAATAATAGCCAAATGGCTCTCAAATTATTTTCGGACATGTTTAAGAAAGAACACGTTGGATTAATGGAGTTCGCTGTTCCTTGTTGATACAACACTGGAAAAGACTGTGCACAAGAGTCTCCTTCATCGTAATTGGCCGACGTCTACAAATAAAAAGAGATGGAACATCTGTCTGAAATTTACCCTCCTAACGCTTTTGAATAATTATATAATCTTTTTATATCTAGGCATAAGGCCCGAAATATTTGTAGGAAGGGAGGCAGTCGATTAGATCGACCCCAGTTCGCAACTGATACTTAATTTGGCGAACCCGAAACGATGAAAAGCAAAGTCGACTCCGGCGGAATTTGAACTCAAAACATAAAGACAGACGAAATACCGCTAAGCATTTCGTCCCGCGTGCTAACGTTTCTGCTAGTTCGCCGCCTTTGAATAATTATATAATAACATTGGGCTGGTATGTGAATTATTGCGATATAAGTTATTGCATTAGCAAATACATACAGACACGCACACGCACTACAAACACATGTGAAATAAATTAAACTTGTCATGCACAATGTGTCGAAGGACAGAAAAGAATATTTTCACAAATTTCAACGTCATGGACATTATTTACATTATTTACATTATTTACAATCGACGGATATTTGCACGCTTCTTGTTTGTTGTTGACACAAGGTTTCGGCTGATATACCCTCCAGCCTTCATCAGGTATCTTGGGGAAATTCTCATTCCTAAGGTATCTTTCGATGTTATTATTACTTTTATTATTATTATTGTTCAGGTCACTGCTTGGAATCGAACTCGGAATCTTGGGGTTAGTAGCCCGCGCTCTTAACCACTCCGCCATATGCCCGTCATGCTTAACGAAACGCAAAACCGGTCGACTATCATAATATTCTATTCTTTAAAATGTACAAATTCTGTGCATTTTCTTTCTGTTATTCTATATATTTTTCCCTACAATTCACCACGTGGGGAGAAACTCTTGATCGACTTTTTTCTATCTCTCTATATCTCTATCTCTCTCTATCTATCTACATATATTTTCTAATTTTGGTACATTGTGACGCACATACACACACCGATTTATCTGTGTGTGCGTGTGTGTATATATAAATATACATATGTTTATATATATATATATACATATATATATATATATATACATATATATATATACATATATATATATATATATATATATATATATATATACATATATATATATATATATATATATATATAAATATATGTATATATATATATATTGAGAGAAAGGATTATAGCGTAAATAATAGGCCATCAAACTGCGCTATACGAACTGACCTACTTATAAAAACACGAATTTAATCAGTCACACAGAAAGATGAAAAGAGAATAATAAGACTACAGTGTGAATTGATCTCTCATCGAATGGAATACAGCTAAAACACCTCAAGCACTTTTGTTCAACAACCTACCTATTCCAAGATGTAGCTAACAATTTCAGTATCTGACCAGCCTAGCTGAAGTGATTCGAATCCGTAACTAACTCTACTACAATGGCACAGATTCACTACCGAATCACGAAACATGAGAAACGTCACAAAATTTAGATGGAAGAAAGAGGAATAAAAAGATTCCCAAAACAAGATATCACATCCCTTCCTCTGCATCGCTGCGTTGCTTTGGAAATTAACACATAAACACTGTAGGAACTGAAACGTTTCAATAATAGCATTACTTCTTCTCTGCATTCTTTACTTCGATGTTTTGCCAACCTGATCATAGGTCTAAACGACAGTAAAACAGAGTCCAATCGATTTGTTGATCTGGAAATCTATTCGACCACTAAACATTTAAAAAGGTAATATGTTCCTTCCAAACATATACTGGTACATACATGTATGTATGCATGTATGTATATATATATATATATATATATATATATATATATATATATATATATATATACAGACATAAAAATGTATCTATCTATATATATTTATACATACATACATCCATACATACATGCATACACACATATATCTATACACTCACATATATATACGTGTGGGTGTGTATTTGTGCATGTATAAATATACACATATACAGTATGTATTTCTATACATATATATGCATATATATATATATATATATATATATATATATATTTATATATATATATGTATGTATGTATGTATATGCACACACACACACGCGCGCGCACATATATACAATCATACGTACAACTATATGTATATATGTATGTATACATGTATATACGATTTTCAAATAATAATCCTGCCCTCCATATCCAGTTTCTGTTTGATGATGATGTGTATACGTTTATACTGAAGGGATGAACATGAAAATCATTCACAAAAATCGAACAAGGAGATTCATTCAAGTGAAGTGAAAGATAAAACTCAGCAGAATGGAAATTTCCCTGTGTGCGGTAGGGCTTCAGAAGAAATCTGGTTTCATATGTTGATCTAACAGTAAGTTCTCACAACAGATATGGCAGTAATCTTTAAGGTCAATGTGAAAAATATTTCTACTACATTTACACTACTATTCATAAGCTTAGAAGATCATGTGTCGGAGATATATGTGTGTGCTTGTATCAATCTCCGTGCATATGTGCTTGCTTTTGTGTGTACGCATCTAGGAACTTATAAATAAGTTGTGAAGAGCTGTATGTTGCTTTGAAGATAGATAAGTGATTTATATATTTGCGGGTTTATATTATGGGTATCGGGTTTGTATTGACGACGCAATATCTATAGAAATTAATTAAATTTCAAATAAATAATCTGAACAACAATTGAGAACGAAATAGCTTATTTGCCAGTGAAATCAATTTTGTAATTAACATTTATGACCCCACGATACCACTACAAGTACAAATACGTTTTTCAGTCTATCGTATTTTTCTTACTTCTTCTTCTATTTTGTCTGTATCCATACATTCCCTAGCTCTGTATATATCTCTATAGACTTACAAGCATCCATCAGTGCACACCCACTTACACATATATGCACATATGTTTAATCAAATAACATAGATGCATTTCATCATCACACGGACACTATATGTGCGTGTGTGTGTGTGTTTGTATAGAGAGAAAGAGAGAGAGAGAGAGAGAAAGAGAGAGAGAGAGAGAGAGAGACAGAGTGAGAAACAGATAGACAGATAGATAGACTGACAGATAGACTGATTGTTTCGTAGAGTAATAGATAGACCGATAGATATGTAGAAAATCTTTAATACGAAAGTCTTTAGATAATTTGGTAGAGAAATGCAATATTAAATTTGAGAATATAGACTATGCACACGTATTCATACATAGAAGTGTTAGTAAAAATACAGTCTAACACTAACATAGTCATATTTTTATGTGTTACTCAGTATTATCCAGAGAGTTAGGACTAATTTTGCTTCAGCGTGATAAATCCAGTGAAGAGGTGCTAAAAGTTAGATAATAAGAAAATAAAATAACCTTCGCCCCTAAAAAGTAAAGGTTGACAGAACACAAAACAGTGGTAAACTTTGTTATACTAGTTTTACGCAACGAGAAAGAAATATGAAGTACTGCATAATTCAGGTTGTGGCTCTTCTTCAAAAAAAAAAGGCAGGGTAGAATAAAAAACATTCTGTGATATCAGAATCATATATAGACATATATATGCAAATTTATATATACACAGCGATAAACAGGGAGAGGGTTAATTAAATAGAATGATATAATACATAATGAGACAAGTGATGACGGAGATATATGCATTAATTGAAATGCTACTACAAGTATAGATTGAATAAAAGAGTATTATGAAATATAAGAAAAAAGGACACAAAAAGTCTTTTATATTCTGTTAGAAATATGAGCAGTAACTGTTACTTGAACTTTCGCTTATGATTGGTCATATTTGAACTATGTAGTATTTTATTGGATGAAATCTTTCACAAGCTCAAAGCACGAGAGAATGATTTTGATTGTCTACCTAGCAGAAATATATACAACGGCAAAACGTAATAACAGGTTGGAGAACTCAATGATGTTTGTAGAGTCTGTTAAGGGATTATTAAGGCGGCGACCTGCTAGAATAGTTAGTAAGACGGGCAGAATGCTTAGCAGCATTTCGTCCGTCTTCTCGTTCCGTGTTCAAATTCCGCCGAGGTAGACTTTACCTTTCATCTTTTTGGGGGTCGATAAAATAAGTACCTGTTGAGTAATGAGGTCATTATCATTATCAATATTATTATTATCATCATCAATAATAATGATAATAATAATGATTTCAAATTTGGCACCACGCTGCAATTTGAAAAGAGACTGGCAGAATTTGAACTCAGAACGTAAAAACGGACTAAATGCCTCTGAAATTTTTGTTTGGTTTGCTAACTATTCTGACAACTCGCCGACTCAATAACATCAACAACAACAACAATAACAGCAAGAACAACAACAACAACAACAACAACGACAGCTATAATATGATAGTGATGATAATGAAGATGACAATGTTGATGTTAATGGTGATGATGAGTACGAACAATAACAAGAGGAAACAATAAGATGAAAGAACGAAATATTAGAAAACAGAAGACAACATATGATGGAGGGGGAAAAATATGAATGATAAATTGCTGAAGAAGAAAACCCGAAAATAATATTACTCTCTGATAGATTAAAAAAGACCAGAGTAGAATAAGAACAAAACAGAACGAGAGAATTAGTACAAGAAAATGGCGGCAAGACATTTTTCTGTTTCCACATTAGCCATTGTTCATAAAGCAGAAGACGATAACAGCGAAATATGGGAGAAAATTATAGAAAAAATATGAAAACTTAAAATAAATAAACAAATATTCTGTTGAAGACAGAGATTTTGTTTGGGTTGATCACGTGGTTAATATAACTTTCCAGGAATGATCATTAAAGCTAACCAAATTCTTAGTAAGTTGTATGCTTTATTTATACATTTTTATTCGAAATCTGTTTTTGTCACTAGGTTGGCTGATTATATTGTTGTTATTGTTATTTAGGTCCGGATCAGTTTTGATCGATGCAGATTTATGTTCCAAATTATTCCATCCATAACTGTCCAATCTTTATTTTCAGACATATTCTTTCTAGGACCTCATTATCCAATATGCCTTTTGTGTAATATATATTTTTTTTAAGATGGCGGAACGTGATTTGAACGAGACGTATGCCACCGATATTTCTAGCTATCAGGCTGCTATCTCCACATGGTTGACTGACCAACTAAATGTTCCCTTGTTGGTGCAGTTGACTGGTTTTTATTCAGTGACGGTGTGAAGAGTGAAGGATCCTTTACGATAGAACGCTTTTAATGTATTGACTCTTTGACGCAATTTTATTCTTTTACAAAATACATTTTTGTTCTCAAATGGAAATCAAAAACAAAATTCAAATGAATAGCATAAAGTCAGCTGCTTTAGCGAGACACATTATGTTGAACAGAAGATGCATATAAAGCAGTGCTATTAGATGACAGAGCCAATATAAAGCAGGTCAACCGATGATTGATTCGTAGGCTTTATTCCGCCTTCATATCACCAATGTGTCCACAGCTAAACATGCTTAGATATTTTTTAAAAAATAGGCTTCCAACTTCCAAGTAGGAAGTACAGGATGGAGTAGCTCATTTCTGTGCGTCAGTGACAGCACAGTAACATTGCTAATGAGTATATTGTGGCTGGGTGTAATAGAATTAATGAAGTGACCTTGTCTCTTTTTTTATTACAACATTCTCAGAAAAGACTCTCTTTCCCTTTGTTTGTTAGTTAGTTTGTTTGTTTGTTTCTTTCTTTCTTTATTTCCTTCCCTCTCTCTCTCTATCCACATTCTCCTCATTCATAGACATCTATTTCTTAGCTGACTTTGAAGGAAGTGACCACTCAATGATCATAGCTGGGCAATAGAGGCGGGCGAAACTGAACGGTTAACATTCAGTTGAAACTGTTGTAGATCAAATTATGTCGAAAATGTATAGACAGAAAGAAGATTTTAAGGTTTGATTATCTGGGTAGGAACAGTTTGGTATTGTGGTAACTACCAGGACCAGAAGCGCGGAGGGCAACAGCTGAGACAAACGTGGTGAGACGAAAGTATCAGCGATGCGTGAGGGGAAAAAGCATCGTGACTAACCAGCGTGTTTCGTATGTGCCGTATAATATTTTGTTTGAACTACTTGGAGTTAGCTCTTTAAGTGGCCGGGAAGTAAAATCATGGAACGTCAACTAAAAGCCTTGCAGCTTTGGTCGTTTGCATTCTGCGCTCACATGGCACCAAATTCAACTTTGTCTTGTATCATTCCAATGTCGATAAAATAAAATCTGAAACACAAACTTGAGAAGATTCATCTCATTACATTTCACTCAGAATCAACTCGTAGCAAACTGGTTATCGTTATTCACATAAAAATGCCAGGCGGATCCAAATTCGAGCAAAAACGAAAAACAAAAAGAAAAAATTGGTTAATCTTGATGTGAACAATGTCTTCTCGTAAAAAAAAATGTAGTCTAGAAGCCGCTAAAATAAATTGAAGGAAACTACTTTCCTTCCCAGAGGTAGACATGATTGACTAAAGAGTAAGTATTATTATAGTTTTTAGTATGGACGTATTAAAGAGTGCTCAAAACGTCAAATAGAAGAGATATATTCATATTAAACTTGATTACTTTTCTCTTATACCTGCGGTTGTTTCCCAAACAGACAATCGCCATTTGGGAAATCAACGAAGTCATTCCAACTACTTTTTCTTTCTCCCTCTGATCTTATCTATCTATGTCTTTTTCTATCGGGGTATATGCATGCATGTCTGTCTGTCTGTATGTATGTATGTATGTGTGTATATATATGTATATGTTTATATATATATATATATATATATATATATATATATATATATATATATATATATATATATATATATATATCCAAATATTGATACTTTGAAATGCTTTAAGTCAGTAAGGTTTACGTAATATATATAGGTATATATATATATGTATATGTATGTGTGTGCGTGTGCGTGTGTGAGTGTGTTTGTGTGTGTGCGTGTGTGTGTGTGTATGTGCGTGCGTGTGTGTGTGTGTGTATTTGTGTATGTATTATATGTATGTGAGTGTTATTTCTTCGGGATTTATTTAAAATTGCACTTAGCGGGATTGCAATCGTATTGTGGTTTGACAGTCTTTATCTGGTTTGTTACTTTCTATCAAAATATGGAAGCATAGAAGCACCCCTGCTTCTCCAGTTACTTAGGTATGTAGTAACTCTACCTTGTTTTTGGAGAGCATAAGCATGGTCGTCTAGTGAGATCTATCAAGCTATGTATGTATATATATATGTATATACGTATGGGTATAGACACCGATGTATGCCCACAATGCGTATGTCTTTTTAAATATATATTTTAAGTTGAAATATCTTTTAAATAGGTCAATGGATATTCTTGTATTAGTACTGAAGGAATGAGAGGAAGCTGCTTTGAAATGTTTACTGTTTAAGTTTTCCTATTTAAATCTAGTTATAAAGGAGGATGGACTTTTAGAAGCGTGAGACAGAAGTAAAATCTATACTATTTCTGTATAAATGAAAGTCATATTGAATCCAATTTATATTGGCAAGGAACCTAATTCCATTCGGCAGAATCTGTATTATTGAGCTAATCCTATATGAAACAATAGATGCATAACTAACAGTTTAATCGTTTAGTAAGGAAATACATATATTCGAAGCGGATTATACTAATGGAAAATACATATGCGATTAAAAACAAGAAAGATTAAGTAGCTATCAAGTGGAAAGCAAATTTAGGTTCGATTTCCATGTGGAAATTTGTGGGAATTGTTATCTTAATTTCCGAAGAGTAGCTTAATTTGTAAACATGTAGACACAAACAAGCTTGCACATTCACACACAGACACTCATTCCTACACACAGATATATGAATGCAACCAAGTAAGGTCGTTGTGCATATCTTTTCAAGTGTGGTTATAACATTCACGTTGAATCCTTTCGAAACTTTTTAGTATCAACAATGGAGAAATGTGTTAAAGATTAGATCATTCCTCAAAACTTCAAAAACTTTGTTATAGGTTCTACGAATGATCACTGACCCATAGCTTAAGTTGATGTACGTGTGACAGACGAAAGTCTATTGCAAGCCACCAACAGAGTCGCATGAGAGAACAAATGTAAGCAAACTGTGCTTTGTCAAGGGAACAAGACTCGTTTATCCCTAAGCCCTGTAGGTATTTTAAGTGATATCTCATTCATTTGTAGATAGGGAAGATTTGATGTTATGCGCGTCATCTTTAAAATGAAGATCAAGGTGTAAGACCAAGAGTGGGGACCACAGTCAGGAACATCTGTGCTGATGGTGACCTCATTTCAAGATATACAGCGCATGGCCTTGTAGGTGGGGTTCAGTTAGAATTTTCTTCAGGTCGAGTAACTCATCCCACTCAATAGGTCCCTGAATAAGGTTAGTGTAAAGAGGTGAATTCTTCAAATCCCAAAGAATTTCTCTCAACACATGGCTATTGATGCTCCCCCACTACTTCTGCTCGTGATCGGAAATGCACATATCGTCAGCCACCAAGGGACATGCTCAAGTGGTTACGGTCAAGCAATTGACAAACAAATCTGTGGTATTAAGTAATCTCCTGTATCCCCTCTTTTATACCAAGACAAAACATGTACATGATAACACTTCTAATCAGTTAGGATTAGATGTCATGGGAGCCAGTGACTGGTGCTGCACCAGGGCATTTATTATTATTACTATTATTATTATCAATGAAAGGCGCAGAGCTGGCAGAATCGTTAACGCTCCGGATGAAAAACCTAGCGGTGTTTCGCCCGTCGTTAAGTTCTGAATTCAAATCCCGCCGCGGTCGACTTTAATTTTCATACTTTTGGAGTCGATAAAAGAGGTACAAGTTCTACTCGACTCATCCCCTTCCCCAAAATTGCTGCCGTTATGGCAAAATTTGAAACCATTATTATTATTATTATTATTATTATTATTATTATTATTTGGCATGCTACATTGAATTGTTGCAACAAATTTTGGGTTATCTACAAATCATATGTAGTTTTCTTGTTCTTGGTCTTGTACTCATTATTATTTTTTTTTGTAATTATTATTTTCCTTACTGTTATTATTATTGTTATTATTATTATTACTATTGTCATTATTATCCATTCCATTAGCTCTCTAAGTTATTGTTTGTGTAGTTACTATTCCCGTTGCTTGTAAAGATGTAAGGAAACAAAATTTCGACCTCAGATTGCATGACTTCAAATCTTGGTAAAACTTTCTCGGTAATCCTATATGGATATGGACAGACAGACACAACACGCAAACGGGACTTGGTTCTTAGAGTCAATCTCCAAGTGAGCAGTACAAATGCATTTTAAATCAGATTTGTGCTCATGTGCCATCTGACCGAACTATATTCTAAGATCGAAGTCTGCAACAGTCATTTCAACTGATTCTTATATTTATTTAATAGTATAGTTATTTATTTCTTTATTGTTTCACGTTTCGGTTCTCAGAATATTAGTAAATGTTTCACTTGTAATTCATTAAAGACAAAAATACGTCAGCATAGGTTTAATGTAGGAACAATCAATAATTATATATATATATATATATATATATATATATATATATATACGTAATGCATTTACATATATTTACACAAAAACACGTATACATATACATGAATATACATAAGTGGATATATGCATATATATGTCTGTGAGTTTACCATTCCATTCCAAAACCGTTGTACTATACTTGGATAAGTTTTGATATCTTAGCTTCTGAAGCAGATGAATATACGATAGTTTGACGAAAACAACCGGCTATTGCAAGCAAAAATATATACTGAAAAAAAAGCAATTGGCCAAATTTGGACATACGAAAGCTTAACATAATAGCAATGGAACATATATATATACATATATGGTACATAGATATACATATATATTACGACCCCAGTGCGTAATTGGTACTTAATTTATCGACCCCGAAAGGATTAAAAGCAAAAATCGACCTCGGTGGAATTTGATCTCAGAACGTAACGGTAGACGAAATACCGCTAAGCATTTCACCCGGCGTGCTAACGATTCTGCCAGCTCGTCGCCTTATAGTTGATAAGTATTTATTTCTTTATTGCCCACATGGGGATAAACATAGAGGTGACAAACAAGGACAGGCAACGGGATTAAGTCGATTACAGTGACACCAGTGCGTAACTGGTACTTAATTTATCGACCCCGAGAAAATGAAACGCAAATTTTACCTCGGCGGAATTTGAGCGCAGAACGTAACGGCAGACGAAACACCGCTAAGCATTTGGCCCCAGCTCACCGCCTTATAGTTGACAAATATTTTGGCAGAAATGTTTAAACACAGCTATACTTTTATCACTAGAGAGAATATCCTTTTTCCAATTACTAAGAATTAATGCTTTTGAGATCATATCTATTTTTAGATTAGTCGGATTCTATTGCCACAAAGCGTTGGCTTATTTTCCCTCAATGCCAAGAGGATTATATTGAATAATGAATTGATCTTTCATTTTCCTTAATATACATTTATACTTTTTTCTTCCAAACCATGTTATTTTAAGTTACATGTCTTAGCTTATTATCATCATACATTGGTGCACACGCGCACATATCGGATGTATACATACAGATAGATGATTATATATACATATATATATATATACAAATATATATGTATGTATAACTTAAGTAAGTTAAAGTGACATGTTTATAATATATAAATATATATATATATATATATATATATATATATATATATATATAAATGTATTCGGTATTAGTTGATGATTCATTCCGCTTATACTATTCTTAGCTGCGATTATGCGAATATTTTACTGGAGACAGTCATTTACTGAACAGTCAATTCTATATCTTCATTTACGTTATATGATATCAGGTTTTTAAATTCGAGAACTTCTCTTCTCTATGCTATACTCCTCCATCATGTTTTCTGTGCTTTATCGTGCCTATTTAATGCATTTATTTAGCACACAATGTTGCAGATGAACACATTTAGAATATCGTGCCAGCCACACACACACACACACGTCTGTGTGCGTAGACGTGCATATACATATATGCATACACATATGTAAGTACACACACACACACACACACACACACACATATATATATATATATATACATATATATACTCGCATACAGGCACACACACACACATACATATATATACATACAGTTACGCACACACATACAAATGTACTCATATGTCTGTATATATAAATAGAAAACAAATATAAACAAATACATATATATGTATATATTATGTATATATTATGTATATGTAAATACACACACGCATGTGTGTGACCGCATGCTTTCTATACTTATGTGTTAACCTAGTATTGTTCAAAAATCCCCATTGAGGGTTCCCACCTCCGGCGAAAGCACTTGCTTACTAAAGACAGCACGCTTTGATGATAGAAACGATGTGGCAATCCGGTAGGCAATTTATAAAGGAAAAAGTGAATATACATAACAGGCGCACTCCAGGCATTCCCTAAGAAAATACTTGTTAAGGGATCCGCCTACACACGTCAACAAAATATGCACAACTACCAACAGGCTTTTCTACAATGAGGACTTGTATTTATGTGGTATATATTACAGAATGTATTAAATGTGCTGCTTCTTATATCAGGGTTTCATTCGCAAACTATATATGCGCATTTAATAACGTACTCCCTAAAGCTTTTACCTTCTCTCTCTCTTTATCAATCATCTCAAGAGGTGATATAACCAGTATATTACGTAATATATTACTATTACCAATAAAAGAACAGAACGGGATATTTGAAAACTGCGTATTAAAGGCGCTATTCGTAATACGCAATTTTATCCTTCACTAAGAGAGAGAGAGAGCGAGAAAGGTACGGACACGTTATAGACGTCAATTTGTTAACGTAAGATGAAAGTGTGTCCATGCTTATACACATACATACACACACATACATACATACATACATGCATGCATACACACACATACATACATACATACATATATACACGTATATATAAAAAAAATATACATATACATACGCATAAGAATATACACACATACGCACACCCAAATATATATATATATATATATATATATATATATATATATATAGTGCAATGTTCCGTATATATTCATACATACACACGCATCTATCTTTCTATCTATCTATCTATCTATCTGCCTGTGTGTGTCTGTCTGCCTGTGCGTCTGTCTGTGGGTATGTGTGTCTGTCTGTATGTCTGTCTGTTTGTCTGTCTATCTGTCTGTCTGTCCATATATCTATATATCTATCTGTCTATCTTTATATATAGATAGATAGATAGATAGATAGATAGATAGATAGATAGATAGAGATATGCACACACACACACACGTGCGCACGCGCACACAACATTTCCGTCGACTCCAGACTATAATATCCGTAAGCTTACTGCAGACGCATATCCTGCGAAATTTAATTTCTTACATTCAATGGACGTTGCAGGCCATCTTCATATTCGTCCATCGGTGACAACGATGTCAACGATAAACGAACTACATACTTCGCCGCGGTCGTTGTAATACTTTATGATCCTAATAATATTATTGATTTATCTTATCAAAAGGAACCGAAGACGAACCGATATTCCTTTTATGGATTTTAATACCAAAGAATACCGATATTGTAAGTTGGATTATTAATAACGAATCATTAATGCATTGCTTATTTTCTGAGACAAGATCTTCTATTAGGTTTATAACCTTATAGCAATCTGGATCTCGTTCATGTTTGAATTGTTTTTGTTATTTTTTCCTTTTTAAAATTAATATATCGGGCGAATGTGAACGGTGAATTGACTGAAGAAGCCGATTGAATATATTTCAAGGTTATGATTGAGAATACGTGTAAGATCGATAGTTTTGCGTTTTTGGTTTCATTCCCCGCGAGGTTAATATTTTATTGATACCCATATTGTAGAAGAGATCAATTAAATTGACGATACCCTACATTCTTCTGTTTAAGATTGCCTACACTTACAGTTTAACGGAATAACTGGGGCATACACTTAATCAAATAAATCTATTTATCGACTATGAGATATCGTATGTGAGTACGTGTGTGAACCGAGGGTGAATGTATATATATATATATATCGAAACACACACACATATATATATGTATATATAAATGTGTTTACATGCATACATGCCTATACATATACATATATATATATATACATATATATATATATATACATATATATATATATACATATATATATAAATATATATACATACATATATAAATATATATACATACATATATATATATATATATACATATATATATATAAATATACATATATATATATAAATATATACATATATATATATAAATATACATATATATATATAAATATATACATATATATATATATATAAATATACATATATATATATAAATATATACATATATATATATAAATATATATACATACATATATATAAATATATATACATACATATATATATATACATATATATATATAAATATATACATACATATATATATATATATATATATATATATATATATATATATATATATATATATATATATATATATATATACATATATATATATATATATACACACACACTCACATACATATTTATATATATCTATGCATAACTATGTATATATATGTATATGTGTGTGTGAGTGTGTGTGTGAGTGTGTGTGTGTATTTATATGTATACCTACATACACATATATAAAACTAGGTTTGCAGGTATATATACGTGAGTGTGAGAGAGCGTCTGTGTGTGTTTGTGTGTGTGTTTGTGTGTATGTATGTGTGTGTGTGTGTGTGTGTAGACGTGCAATATACTTTTAATTAACGATATATAATAGACTGGTTTTTGACTGCCGGCTATCAACATTAAAATTGGAGAGATAAACATGACACAAGATGTATCAGAGAATATTGCAATTTTCTTCATTTCTTGTCAATGAACTGAACTTGTCTTTTCATGGTTTGCTTGAAACAATCTCTTCTATATGTGATCGATATTCCGAACATGTAGGTCACGTCTTTTATATTTCTTTTTTGGTTCTTTTGTAGTCTAATCCCAAAAGAGTATTCAAATAAAAATAAATGACAAATGTTTCTATATTGGTGGCAGAACATGTGTTTATTGTCTTTATAACTTGTCAGGTTTCTTAATAAATGTATGCTTGTCCTGCAGGGATCGTGGTAGAATATAAAACCAAATAAACAAAGAAAGTATAAATAGGAAATAGGTAATGGGAAAAGTGAAGAAGAATACATGTGAAGTGTAAATGTATTTGAAATGAGGAATGATATGGGAAGCTATAATACTCATACGTTTCCTGACTGGAATTCTCTGTCGTTGCTACGAGATGTAAGGGAAGGCAAGTGTGCGTATGATCTCCATCTGGCTGGTTGAATCAACCGACGTGGTGATAATAGGCTTAGTATTCTTCGTAGCTTTACTCTATGTAATATTTGTTTGTTGATTGCGTAGTTGTCGAATTCATCAAGTTTGGAGGGATGAAAGATAAAGGGGCGCTCGGGGTGTTTTGAACCCAGGAAGACAAAAAAAAAAGAGAGCCAGAAAAGGAACACCGCAAAATGCTTTTTCCAGCTTTAATAATTCTACCACATCACCGCCTTTCCCCTGCATGCAATGTTATAAGGAGATATAAGGCGGCGAGCTGGCAGAGTTGTTAGTAAGCCGGACGAAAAATACTTAGCGGCATTTCGTCCGTCTTCACTTTCTAAGTTCAAATTCCACCTAGATCGACTTTGCATTTCATGCTTTCGGGTTCGATAAAACAACTACCAGTTGAGTACTGGGGTCGATGTAATAGATTTACCTCACTCAAATTCGCCAGCTTTGTACTAAAATTTAAAGTGAATACTATGGGGAGATACACTTTAAGCATCTTGCATCAAGATGATAGCGTATTTTTAAATTCGATTCAGTCTGCGTTGAGTTTACAGGGTCATGACGTCAGAGATTACCCAGATCTTGAAGATATTTTTAGGCTGAGAGTAGAAAACTCTCCTCCACGATTGGAAGCTATTCCATCATAGGATTAATTTCGAAGTGCCACTATTACACATTACTAGCTAAATGTACTGAGGCATTCTGAAATGAAGTTTCCCGGTTCGAAAATCGATCGTACAATCCAACACCTGCAGTCTGATAACTCTAACCCTTAATTCACCTGTCTTTACGGGATTCAATAGAGAATCAAAACCAATTACGAAAATTAAGAAAAAATAATTAAAAAATTAAGAAAATATAATGATTGTGTTTAAATTGGTAAAATGCCAGCATTTGAGTGAACAGTAAAAGCTTCGAAAACCACACCGGGAGAAACACATCGGGTTACGAGCAAATATGTTGTGTCCATGTAAGGTGTAGCGGTTAATTTAACCGAACAAAGTTTATTACCCCGCAGGTGACTGGCTGCAATTATGTATATTTGCTGCGATGTGTAAATGAAGCGAAATGGGTGAATGGAGGACCATCCGGTGTGGGTTCACCACTTTCTGATGACTAGGTCATAATCCTACGGTACCCTCGTGTGTGTAATATTAATAAAAGTTTCAAGTAGTTTAATCCAGTCTTAGTCGACAAAAATATCTAACTGTCAAGACCCGGTATTGATTGAGTTAACTCTAAATGAGTATGTGAACATGTGTGTATGTTGAAAATTAATAACACTATGAAATAATAAAGTGGGAAATTAGCAGTCGCTATTGTATATTTTTAGACTGACTGCTGCAGCTGTATATTTATCATAACCATTTTATTACATTGGTTGATGTAATTTAATCGGCACAGAGAATGCATTTTACTATTTCTTATGCCACATGCTATTTTCTCAGAAATAACTTGCACATGGATAAATAGACTATTTGCCAAATCGACAGCTGTAAGGTCAGCCATTTTTAGTTTTGCATTCTATCCATGGCCAAAATACACTAGTCTCTCATGCCACATATGGACAAAGGTAATATAATTGCAAATTTCCAACTCAACATTAACCCATGGTCGCTGCCACCTTCGCCTGCTGCGTAAGCATTATATAAGTAACGAGAGTCTTGACTCTTTTCAATAATTTGTCAGTGCCTGAAGAGAAAATGTTTCTCTACACGTTGAGTTCCACTTTAGAATATTTTATAAATTGAAACATTTCAAGAATTGCTACAACAAGCTCAAGAATTTGTAGGCTTATTCATAATGTCTTTATTTGCGCAAATGACACAATCACTTTCTTTCTAAAACACTATTTCGTTTTTCACTTGCACAGAAAACGAATGGCTCCAACCTACTCATTTACGTCCGTCTTGAGGGGAAATGAAGTTACTGTACCCTTCTTGAATCCTCCAATGGACTAATTATCGTTAATGTAGGTTATATTTGTTAGGTTGATGGGATGTTCAAATAATAAGTAAAGATGCTAGTTCTAAAATCTCTCTAAGAGATCAACACAGTACTTCTACTGAAAAGTAATATTCGTAGCAACATCAACATGGTTGTCCGTTCGAACGGACTCTACTGCGATTTTTTAACCTCAAGAGGATATCTCTAGTTAGTTAACGATGCACGGCTCAGCTCTGCATAGTTAACAAGCTAGAGGAGATTTCCTCTTAAGGTTAAAAAAATTGCAGTAGAATCCGTTCGAACGGACAGCCATATTGAAGTGGTTTCGGATATTACTTGTTAAAATAAAAAAAAGAAAATTCTTAAAATTTGTAGCATGCTGCGTTTTGTTACGGTACGTCTCGTAAGGTCTGAGTTTAAATGTCGTCGGCGTTGACTATGACGTATATTATCCAGAGGTCGATGAAATGTATACGTACTATGCATTGCCGTACTATACAATAAGTTTTTGACGGACCCAATCCAACAGAACAACAGGAATTTAAGGTCTTGTAGAAAATGTATGATATACACTTTTACTTGCTTCAGTCATTTGACTGTGGTCATGCTGGAGCACCGCCTTTAGTCGAGCAAATCGACCCCGGGACTTATTCTTTGTAAGCCTAGTACTTATTCTATAGGTCTCTTTTTGCCGAACCGCTAAGTTACAGGGACATAAGCACACCAGCATCAAGCAATGCTAGGGGAACAAACACAAATACACAAACACACACACACACATATATATACATATATACGACTGGCTTCTTTCAGTTTCCGTCTACTAAATCCACTCACAAGGATTTGGTCGGCTCGAGGCTATAGTAGAAGAGACTTGCCCAAGATGCCACGCAGTGGGACTGAACCCGGAGCCATGTGGTTGGTAAGCAAGCTACTTACCACACAGCCACTCCTGCGCCTATTCAATTTTGTTTCAGTAATGATTGTTAAATTCAAATGGTTACTTCTCTATTGAAACAAGAAGATACAGAAGCTCACTGAGTAACTTCCTCTAGTTAGACAAAGCATTCAGTTTCAAGAGAAAAAGAACTCGATGGAATCTAAAGAAACACTCGATAGGCTTATTTTGCACCTTACAATTCATTTCTCTTCCAACACTATAAAGTTAGTTTCCTCTCGTTTTGGTTTCACGCAAGGGGAGGGTCATTATATGCAATTAATCCCTGTACAAATAATACTTTTTCATATTTTAGAATATGGAGAGAGTAAATTTATAATCACCTTGCTTCTATTAAACTCTGTCATGAAGTAGAGTCGTCTTAATAATCATATTGCAGGGTAAGGAAATATTTTCTTAATGGAAATTACATAATTTATATTAAAGTAATGAGAGATATACCCACCTATTGACGGTATCTAGTGAGGTGTAACAGGTAGCGGAACCGACTAGAGAGTCGATAAAACACGTATATCCTTCTTCAGTCTGTCTCGATATTACGATCACATATTCTACAGCCTGTTCACTATGTTAGCAGTGGGCACACGGCTAACATATATTAGCTGTCGTTTTTAACATCAACAATACACTACATTTAACTAGAAGAATGCAGCTAATAAATATATTGATGTTTTGCTTCTTACTAAATACACAATTTGAAAGTAATAATAAAACTCCAAGTAGAACCAGAGGAAATATAACCACAAATATGTGGTTATTTTGTTATCCTACTTCTACAATTTTCTTTCTTGTCTCGTTAACAAAATATCTTGCTGCTATAGGTCACCAACGCAGTAGATTTGACCGAACAAGTTATAAAGAAGAACTGATTATACATATTCATGAAGGATCTTAGAACGAGCAGTTAAGTGTTATGGGGTGTGGTGGGGGAAAGCCGACAAAAGATTGGCACATTTCAAAAGAAGTACCAAAGCAATTAAGTAGTCAAGACAAACGGTATTTTTGTTTTTACAATCCGACACAGATTTCTATTCACGTAACCTCGAACGTAAATACGTAGACATTCACACACAGGCATATACAAACATAACATCCCTCGTATACATTTATTAAGAGTTTACATATATATATATATACACTATCCGTTGCATATACGATGAAAGAAACACCGTAATGCTACAATATTTTGCATATGAATTCCTGGAAGATATTCGTTAAGCAATGAATATATACACATATTCACACAGATTATATATATATATATATATATGTGTGTGTGTGTATGTGTGTGTGTTTGTGTGTGTGTGTGTGTGTGTGTTTGTGTGTGTATGTGCCTCTATGTCAGTGTGCATATGTATTTGTGTCTCATACATAATGTTATAGAATAACACCTACACCCTACAGGTGTTCATATGCAGAGATGCTTATTCTGTCATATATCGGGTCAACACACTCTATTAGCAAAACGTGATAATTAGATATTTTGTATGAGGTGCCCGGGTATAGTATTATATATAGATAGCATATTACAGCTTGGTTGCTGACGTAGTTATTTGCAGCAGCAGATATATCAGCATACACTATGTCAGTATTCAATGTGGCCTCCAGTTTAATATAGAGCCATCTGCAACAGTGGTGGGCGTTGTTCGCTCACAAATGCAGTGTAAATGACAGGGTATATTTAAGAGTGGGGATTTGGTTGCTTGAAATGATCCTTATTTTTCTTAGAAATGTAATATATGAACCGGGTACACTTCTTATATTTTAAAATATTTAAAAACAAATTCAATGTTGTCCATATAAAAATATGCGGAGGACTTTTTCTATCAGTTGTGCAAATGATTGATGAGGTGCCGAATTTGCTTATTTCAATATATGACCTCATTTTCTTAATTAATTTTCCCCTATATTATCGGCATAAGAGGAACTAGTCCACGTGAATATGTAAAGAATAGATACTATTGGACTAGTATTTATTAGAAAATCTTAGATAGTAAACAACTGCGCAAAAGTAGGTCGTGTTTAACTGTAGTAATGCTTTTTATACGGGCAAAACTCTAAAAAGAGGCGTTTGTAAAGTGTCCTTGTTGCACAAGAAAACGTTTAGAAACACTGACATAAATTCTACATAAGGTCATCTGACGTATGGTATGTTCTGAAATGTTAATTCGCATTAGAACGAAGGTTGCATACGGTTAGAAAATATACAAATTCTCTGCACATACAAACTACGTATCTCTAAGGAGTAAATTGTGTCAGTGTGAAAAGAAATTAATCATTCTCAATTTGGCCAATTTTCTATTGCTGCCTGAATATCTTGTAATGTCTCGCATTGATTTTAAAATGAAACGTCAGTAGGTGTATGATTCGAAATATTGAAAATTAAATATAAAACGTTACATAAATATCTATTCTATCTATTTTTAATGTATAATTATTTCCATATTATTTTGTCATGGTATTGTGTAGACAATTCAATGAAGACACTGTTTAGTTATTTCAAAGACTTACTTTTTTTTTTTTTTACTTCACGTCGGCATCACGCTTAGCAGTATCTGATGTGTGTATTTGGAAATCATATAGAAGATACATACACAATTGTCACGCACGCACATACACATAAACGTGCATACACACAACCATGCAGAGAAATACGAATACGGATTTTCAGATTGTTAGATTGTTAGATGAATACATCTAATAATAGAAAGATTCACTGATATATTCATACAGATTATTCAAAGATTAATTTAAATCGATAAATTACAGTATTGTCTTAGAGTTACAGGTATTTCGAAAAGAATTGACTATCGTTTTTTCTCGTAATTGAATTAAAGAAAATGTTTTGATTAGTTTCTTATGGATATATATATATATATATATATATATATATATATATATATATATATATATATATATATATATATATATATATATATATATGCATGCATATGCATCTTACCTCATCAATGACTTTAAAAAACGAGAGGTGAAAGTTCCTGGTTTGTATGTACTTACCTAAAAATAAAATGAAAAGAGAAATTAAATAAATGAATTGAAACGAGTAGATAAAAATATAGAATTATACACACACACATACACACACTCACATACACACACTCACATACACAAATATATATTTGCGTTCAGACTTGCATTTCACGGCGTACGTAGAAAAGCAAAACCTGGTAGACAATATCTTTCGTTTGATAGATAGATAGATACATACATACATACATACATATATATATATATATATATATATATATATATATATATATATATATATATATATATATATATATATGTATGTATGTGTGTGTCTATATAAAACATATATATATGTATGTATATATATATATTGTGTTCGTGAGTATATGTGTGCTGTGTGTGCATGAGTGTGTGTGTGCCTCTGTCTAAATTATGCTGTAACAAACTGTTTAACCAATCAAATCACTTGCTATCCTTCTTGACTGGATTACAACATCGCTGAAGGAACAAGAAAGAGAGAGGTAGTAAAAGAAAGAGATAAAAGAAAGAGAAAATAGAGGGGGATTAAAGAAACATGTATGTGTATGTGTGTGTGTAACAGAGAGAGGGAGAGAGTAAGAGAGAGAAAGTGAAAGTGTGTGTCAATAGAAATCAACGACAATTACAAGGATAACTCACACATAAACCAGAAAAATTAAGACAAACAATGAATCTCTTTCAGACTGAGGAATAATAAGCGTTTGTGTTTATTTATATATAAACGCAAGACGATTAAGTATAGCTTGCTCGGATATTCACGGCTGGAATGCTTCAGATCATAATAGGTCTGTCTGCACAATGAGGGCTATTTATACTATGACGTGTATATATATATATATATATATATATATATATATATATATATATATATATATATATATATATATATATGTATGTGTGTGTGTGTATGTGTGTATGAATGTATATATATATATATATATATATATATATATATATATATGTATCTATCTATATATATTATTCGTTCTATTCTTTTATTCTTTCCTTCTTTCTACCAGCCCTTTCACGCGTACTTCGTTCAATCCCCTCTTCGTTCACCCTCTGTCACATTTCCTAGCCTTCTCTTCATGCTCACTTTTCCTCCTCCTTCACGTCACTGTCTCCCTTTCGTCTTTATCTAGCTCTTCCTTAATTCTTCTATCCCTCTGCTTCTCCCCCTCTCTCTTCTCGCCCCACATGACCAGTATTCGACCAATCCTGAACTTTCTTTCTTCGTCCGACTGCCATCCGTGCAACATGTATATTCCTCCCTGTGCTCGAAAAATATTACGTCCCTGCCGTAAGGCTTTACTTCCACACACACGCCAGCTTAATTTAAGTCGTCCTTAGTCGAAAGACACCTGTTGTTATGTCCTCTTAATTGCATTTGTATTTGTGTAACATTCTCCATTTTTTTCCGTCCTTATTTTCGTACACATTCGCTGCTTTCTTCCGAGAAATCTAATGCTGTTAGATTCGTTTTTGCTTGGGGTTGACCAGATTGGAGCAATCTCGAGTATAACCAGCCGAAATTTCAAAGATCATCTGGAACTCGACTTAGGATAGAAAACTCCAAATGACCCGTCCTTGTTTTCTTTGTATTGTCTGTCTGGATGTTTTGTTGTCTATTTTTTGTATCACCTAACTGTCTGGATGTCTTACGTTCTTGTCCCATTTTCGTATTTTTTATGTATAAATATATATGTATATATTTACAGATATATAAATATTTACACATATAGATATATATACACGTATATGCAAACATATATATATCATAAACACACACACACACACATATATCATATTATATATATCATATTATATATATATATATATATATATATATATATATATATATATATATATATATATATATATATATATATATATATATATATATGTATGTATGTACGTGCGTAAGAGTGAGTACTTGTATTATGCGCGTGTATGCCAATGTGTATGTATTCATGGACAGCTGAATATGATTTTCTCTAATTCTAAACTAGTATAAGATTCGAGATCTACAACGTTTTATAGTCAATCAAAACCGATAATATATTTATTATTGCTTCAAGGAAATCGAGGAATAGAATTATCTCTTTTATTACAATCTACACTTGATGTTTTCTAGTTTAATAAAATTAACTGAGAAGCAGAAAGTAAATCGAAAAATAGAAGATGTAATATTTACAGCAAAGACCTTAAAAATCAATAGCAACTTCAATCATCTAGTACATTGACATTTTAAAAATCAATGACTTTGTTTAGAAATAAAATAATTTTATTGTTATTTAATTATAACAGCATTTTTTTCAATTAATGAAAATAATTGCACTCAACTAATGAAATCCATAAATAAGATTTTGGATTTATTTTTCCTTGAATTAAGAACCACTTGAGAATAGCATCACGACATACTTTCTTTACAATCAATAATAACATCATGAACAATATAGGTATCATGTAAAACAGAGAGATAGACAGAAAGTGAGAGAGAGAAAGAAAGAGAGATAGATAGAAGAAAACAGAGAGAGAGAGAGAGAGAGAGAGACAAACAGTGAATAAGCAAAGGGGTGGGAGAGAGAGGCTGAACTGTGGAATAAGAATTATAGCAATAGTAATAATGTTGTCTACGTTCTACTATGTAATTATTTGATCATATGCAGCTTATATGTCTATTTAGACTACCTAAAAACTAATTATAGACATTAGTGCAACGAGTTTAATCTACCAGTTAATTACAAGAACATTCAAATCATAGAAGCGCTATTCCAGCAACAAACATCCTTGCAATTCTTTAATGTCTATAATTTTTAATTTTTGAAGGAGTAGTAAAATATTGCAAGTTCTTTTAATTCGTAATTCGGAGACCAAATTTTCGTTTTTCTTTCGCGATACGAGAAATAATGAAAACAAGTTGAGGGCAATGGATTAGTGTAATTGTTTGAATATCAGCTCTTTGCGTTTTGACTTAAATTCCACCTACTTATCGATAGCACTAGATTTCGAGTCCTCACTCTCCATCATGTAACTATATTATTCTTTTATTGGTTTTGCTGTTGCACCATATTGAAAGATTTTTTTTACAAGCCTCTAAAGACCATTATTACGTATTTCAAACTTGAAATTTATTTCACCATACAAGTTTACAAACAGATCAGATTTCAGATTCAAAACAACATTCTCTCATTTCCCCACAAACCCTAACCAATAAACCACTAACTTAATTCAGCACGCTTTCAGCCAAGTTGGTTGAAAACCCTAAACGTAGCTGCGCACAAAATTATGCTCGTTCGCACATACAACTGCCCATCCTATGTGCAGTAGAAACACTTGCAGGTCATCGTAACCATAAACGTATGCTGTATGGCGTTGTAAAATAAAATAAAAGGAAATAGATTTTGAAGATGTACCGGTCTCCATATTTTTTACCGTTATAATTATTGGTTATATATATGTAGTAAGTATCAGTTAGAGGGGTCTAATACCTCTAAGGAATAATTAAATACAGAGACGCTCCTGGCTATTAACTGGGTAGGTACAGTCTTTTGTAAGGTTGTACGGCAGCAGGTGGTTCGGTTGGTAAACCGGAGTTTAGGTTACATAGAAGAAGAAAATGGATAAATAACGATGGGAAACTCTTGGTTTTCTCTGGTATGTCTTTAATTAAATAGATAACAAATGAGGAAGAAGCAGAGATGAGGGTAGCATTTACGATCGTTTCAATTTACTGGTTTAAGTAAATCTCTTCCGAATGCGAATATAGATAGATGCATCTGTTAGGATTCGAAAATAATTGCTACATATGTGATGGTAATGTAAACAAATCGGTACCCCCATCTCTGCCTTCTTCCTCCTTTGATATCTATTTAATTAAAAACATACCAGCGAAAACCAAGAGTTTCCCATTGTTATTATATCCATTTTCTTATCCTGTGTATTAGTAACCACTGTTTTACTCCTTTATATCCTGGGCCGGTAGCCTGATTGAAAATAATGGTCTGGTACCCTTGATCAAGAAGCCATGGCGCTGCCCTTTCTTTCTTGTCTAAACGATGAAACACATCATCTGATCATTGTCAACACATGAAAATCTTTAGCTACAGAGAAACGGGGGTAAGACTTCGTCATGAAAAAACGCTATGAGGTAACTATAAGGACCTCTCTCATTTGTGTATCAGTACATATCATGGCAGTGAGTATCATTAGAAAAATATTTGCTGGATAAAATTATATACATGAGTGCTACCATTATATAATAAAAGACAATCATCTGCAAGCGACTAAGAACCATTAAATGTCTTTTTCTTAGATGCAAGAACTTTATAGAATAGAGAAAAATAGCGAAGGATGAACATCCGAAGATTGATGCTTTACTTCCGGTCAATCATCAGGAGACAAAAATCTCAGAAAATGAAAGCTATATCGAGCAAATTGTTTGCACACCATTTCATGCTAGTTTTAAACGGCTATATTCATAAACAAGCTGATATTATTTCTGCTTTTGAGAATCTAAGTTTAGATAATTGTTACGTAATATATATATTCTTGTAGTGATCTTCGTTAATAATAAAGAGAATATTATTTAATAGTCTCGAAATAGTATAAGAAGATTAATGTTACCCAGCGGAAATTGTAGTTGGATACCTAAACGTAGCAAGAAGAAGAAAAAAGGTTACAAAGGAGAGAACGTAGAAGAAAAGAGAAAAGAAAAGCAAAAAAAAAAAATATATAGAAATATAAAAAAAAAAGAATATAAAATAGACGGAATGGTAGCTATCTAGTAAGAAGGAACCAAAAGAATTTGAATGAAACAATGACGTACAAAAACACGAATGAAGAAGGCGTAAAATTAGATAAGTATATAGATATGTGGTGAAGAAAGTTGAAGAATACTGCCAAACAAGAGACTGAAGGAATGAAGCGGAGAAAAAATAAATAGAAACAAAGAATAAAAACTAAGAAACCAAAAGACATAAAGTAAGAAAGCTGGAGAAGCAGTAAGAAGAATGAGATAAATATATATGAAAGTAAGTAAACTGTGGAACCATTTCTCAATGTCAATGGAATTGAAATAACGCAATGTCTGCGAGTGAGGTTTATTTTTGTCATGTCGGAGACAAGTAAGCAAAGAGAGAAACAGCGGGAAAAATCAAAGTCTTATTTAGCAGTCAATTAACGTTTTCATTTAAATGATTTATTTCTGTAGACGTTCTTGTAGAGCCATCTAAGAAACAAAAATACATAAATGAGACACAGCAAAGTCACCAGCGCAGAAGAAAAGTGTATACCATACATCGCCAAATCTCTCTATATATAAATGTACGATTCCTTTATACGAGGTTGGGATTGTTGGTGGGGAGATGTGCTGAAGAACGCTTCTTTTTCTTTTCATTTTGTGTTTCATATATGTTTCTTCTTTTATATTCTTCCTCTTGTTTTATTTCGAGTAGATGCTATTAACGAAATGTAGGTGTTTGCACTAAATCTCTTCGTAATATTCATTCGTCAGGAGTTGCTACATAATTTCCTTGTCTCTTCTGTCTGCCTTTAGCTTTCTAAAGGCTCTGTCTAAGATGGTAAACAATTCACATTGTGTATTCTTGGAGCATCACTGACAATTTTCTAATTATCTAATCAAGCGAACTCTTCTCTCAGCCTCACCACATTCACCCATATCTCTTGAATTCAGTGAGTAATTAGCGATTGATAATTGTCTGGGGTAATAAATGCAAATATCATAACGGGTGTCTAGTCTATAAATATATTACCGCTCAATTGTGCATTTCTTTCAATACTTCTTTTTGATGGTTTGCTCTTCATAATTTGGCTACTGTTTTTATTAATTTATTCAAAGTATTTCTAGTTTTCCATTATAGCACACAGCAACGAAAAGATGTCAGAATGTGATTACTTATCACTCAATTAGGTGTGCGCACAGACAGGAACCCGCACAGATTTTAATATAGCTAAGAATATTGTACATTGACAGACAACAACAAGACAATACACAATGATGGATATCACATACTCCCATGCTAACACTCAGATAAATGTGTGTGTATGTATATATATATATATATATATATATATATGGGAGAATATACGAAAAAACAACAACAGACGAGGACAGGTGGTGTAAATAACAAAAGGATGTATTAGTATGACGCTCGGGAATACGGAAAGTCTTTGACGTTTCGAGCTACGCTCTTCAACAGAAAGAATACGGAGACAATGAGAAAAACACGGAGAAAAAAAATTGAATAGTGTCCAGTCAACGGCCATATATATATATATATATATATATATATATATATATATATATATATATATATATATATATATATATATATATATATATATATATATATATATATATATATATATATACATATACATGTATATATATATATATGTATGTATATATATATATGTGTGTGTGTGTATACATATTTATGTGTGTGTGTCATATATATTTATATACATATATATATATATATATATATATATATATATATATATATATATATTTACATACATATAACTATGTTATATATACATACGTACGTATTACACACATATACACATACACATACACAAACACACAAGAACATATATATGTAATCGTTTTCAAGGATATAAAGTTAAAGATATGGCAATGTTCAAATCTGATGGATGTTTTTTTTTTTGTTATATGCGAAGATTTTTAATATATTTTATGTGTCGTTTATGTTTTCGTTTAGAACAATAATATTTCTCAGTTCATTGACACCCCAAGAACTTCTCACATTACCTTAAAGTTATAATGATAGTGGCCAAAAGCTGATGCGCTTTTAGTACATGGTACGAATGATGTTGCGACTGATAAAATCATCATCGCAGCATTTAACATTCTTTGAGTGTTAAATCATCGTTTCTCGCTTTGTTTATTGTGCTTCATTTCTTGATATTTGTTTCCTATTTCGCTTCTCTAAAGCTTCATTGCTAATCTAGTTTTAGGTGGAATTCTATATCGTGGACGTTTTATCAACT